>NC_081290.1:11661060-11964090 GCF_030435805.1 Mustela lutreola
GATGGCCTCCTATCAGTGGCCTGGAAAACTTTACTCTTGAGACATCTGTCTATGGTGCTACTGTCAGAAGTGGAGTTGGCAGTGATGTGATGCCCCAAATGTGTTGGTATCTAACTTCCATCATTTAAACTTGAAACTATTTTTCTGAGGTTTATAACTCTTTCCAAATCAGTTGGATTTACAAAGTAACATCTAGAAATTAAAAGTAACAAAAATGGGGAAACATATTACCTACTACAAATTTGGGGATAATTATCTCATTGGGATACAATGAATTAAGTGAACATTTCAGAGAAGAAACAGCCATAGCATGATGGTTTGCTTAAAACTATAATTTGTACAAGGAATTTACCAGTTGTTGTAGGTAGGTCGTTTTTCCACAATGGGCATAATTTTCTGTTAGGAAAACAAAAACACTTGTTATAAAAATACACAAAAAGAAAACATTGCTAACTGATATTTATTTTATTTGAATGAAAATCACTTACTTCTGTGGGAACTTCAGCAGACTCCTTAGGGAAGAAGAGAGCTAGCATAACTGCATGATTTCACCTTAGAGTTGTACTAGAATGGTAGGGTCGGTTTATTGTAATGTTTGGGGCCCATGTCATTGCTATGAGAAACATACCATTTTATAATGAATTCAATAAATTAAAACCTTCACCACCGGAGCCCCTGCTTCATGTCAAAGTAGTAACATATGACTGAAAACATGTTTCATTTCAAAATTTTCATCAGTTCTACATTATTCCTACAATATCAAATGCCTTGAGTGAATGTAGGTGACAAAAACATTGCAAAGTAGGCCTAGTAAGGTGTGTGGTAAAGTAAATCCTGCACATTCTTTCTAGAGGATATAACTATTATTTATAAGTGACCATTGACTCTCCATTTGAGACAAACTGGCAGCTTAGAAAGAAGGAGTAAAACATGCCTCCTAGATGCTTAAATAGGAAGACTTGGGGCTGGACCTCAGGCCACAAGGCTGTGGGCTTCTTCCTTTTCCAAACACCTCTTCACATCATGCTTTTTGCTTGGATAGTTCTACCATGGTTGTTTCTTAAACCAGTGACCTGCACATCTTAATCCATTCCCTTATTCACCCCTTTAAAGAAGATGTTCTCAAATTTTAAATGTATGGGAACGCCCAGCTAATTCTGATGTGCTAGTTGAGAGTGAACACGTTGAGAACCACTGTGCTAAGCAATAGTGAGAGGTTTTTCAGGAGGAAACTATGTTGAAAGCAAATGGCAGGCTCTTAGATCTGACACAAGCTTGATTTAAAAATGCACTTTTCTCTGCAATCACATATCTGATGTCTCTATCAAAGAGCACCAATGTACACCGTGGTGTAGACAGCCACACTGAATCACCCCAAACAGCATTGCATTTGGATAGATGATTCTTCCCATTGCTTACTCTACATGGGACTCTAACAAGGCAAGACACGCTTTGCTGGAAATCTGGCTATTCCCTAATGAATTTGTTATTTAAAAGGTCTTTCACTTCAGTAGATAATCTGCTAGGATATTCCTTGAAAAATAATACTAAATATCAAAATCTGGCCACCATAAGAAATCCTCAGTATTATTCTTGAATGTTAGTGGTTTGGGGGGATATCTCTCGTATTACCTACATGATTATTAAAATGGTGAGTTCGAAGGACTGAAATAACAGCAATAAAACCAGGTTCTTGGCAGCTCATTATTCACCACCTTTGGAACAAGTGGAAGAGATAAAAATAATCTAGGAATTACAAAGAAGTGTCTCCAAAGATTATGAATGGGGTGCCTGAGTGGCTCGGGTCATGATCTTAGGGTCTTGGGATCCAGCCCCACATCGGGCTCCATGCTTAGCAGGAAGACTGCTTCTGCCTCCCCCTCTGTGATCTCTCTCTCTGTTCCAAGCAAACAAATAAAATCTTTTAAAAAAAGAACATGAACCAATTCAGGTGGATACTACTAAAGTGAATAGGGAAAAACTGTGATTTTTAAGCACCTTATAAATTTATTTTCACTTTTTCAAATGAAGAAACTTACAGACATTCCCATATGCCATTAATATTCTGACATTACAAATTGGTAATATGAATAAAAACTATTCACATAAATATAAATTACTCACAAATTCATTTATGTTCCTTGTGTTTTCCTTGAAGAGAGAAGAAGAATTATATCATTTACTCCACGACATTGTTTATAAATAATTTCTCCTGAATACAAAGGCAAAAAATTCTCTTCCATAAACAGAAATGTTAGAGTAGATTAATTATTTTTTATTTATTTTTATTTTTATTCTTTTTTTTAGAGTAGATTTATTTTCATTGTATGATTTTTTTTTTTTTATAAACATATATTTTTTATATACATATATTTTTATCCCCAGGTCTGTGAATCACCAGGTTTACACACTTCACAGCACTCACCAAATCACATACCCTCCCCAATGTCCATAATCCCACCCCCTTCTCCCCAACCCCCTCCCCCCGGCAACCCTCAGTTTGTTTTGTGAGATTAAGAGTCATTTATGGTTTGTCTCCCTCCCAATCCCATCTTGTTTCATTGATTCTTCTCCTACCCACTTAAGCCCCCATGTTGCATCACCACTTCCTCATATCAGGGAGATCATATGATAGTTGTCTTTCTCTGCTTGACTTATTTCGCTAAGCATGATACGCTCTAGTTCCATCCACGTTGTTGCAAATGGCAAGATTTCATTTCTTTTGATGGCTGCATAGTATTCCATTGTGTATATATACCACATCTTCTTGATCCATTCATCTGTTGATGGACATCTAGGTTCTTTCCATAGTTTGGCTATTGTGGACATTGCTGCTATAAACATTCGGGTGCATGTGTCCCTTTGGATCACTACATTTGTATCTTTAGGGTAAATACCCAATAGTGCAATTGCTGGGTCATAGGGCAGTTCTATTTTCAACATTTTGAGGAACCTCCATGCTGTTTTCCAGAGTGGCTGCACCAGCTTGCATTCCCACCAACAGTGTAGGAGGGTTCCCCTTTCTCCGCATCCTCGCCAGCATCTGTCATTTCCTGACTTGTTGATTTTAGCCATTCTGACTGGTGTGAGGTGATATCTCATTGTGGTTTTGATTTGTATTTCCCTGATGCCGAGTGATATGGAGCACTTTTTCATGTGTCTGTTCGCCATCTGGATGTCTTCTTTGCAGAAATGTCTGTTCATGTCTTCTGCCCATTTCTTGATTGGATTATTTGTTCTTTGGGTGTTGAGTTTGCTAAGTTCTTTATAGATTCTGGACACTAGTCCTTTATCTGATATGTCATTTGCAAATATCTTCTCCCATTCTGTCAGTTGTCTTTTGATTTTGTTAACTGTTTCCTTTGCTGTGCAAAAGCTTTTGATCTTGATGAAATCCCAGTAGTTCATTTTTTCCCTTGCTTCCCTTGCCTTTTGCGTTGTTCCTAGGAAGATGTTGCTGCGGCAGAGGTCGAAGAGGTTGCTGCCCGTGTTCTCCTCAAGGATTTTGATGGATTCCTTTCGTACATTGAGGTCCTTCATCCATTTTGAGTCTATTTTTGTGTGTGGTGTAAGGAAATGGTCCAATTTCATTTTTCTGCATGTGGCTGTCCAATTTTCCCAGCACCATTTATTGAAAAGGCTGTCTTTTTTCCATTGGACATTCTTTCCTGCTTTGTCGAAGATTAGTTGACCATAGATTTGAGGGTCTATTTCTGGGCTCTCTATTCTGTTCCATTGATCTATGGGTCTGTTTTTGTGCCAGTACCATGCTGTCTTGATGATGACAGCTTTGTAATAGAGCTTGAAGTCCGGAATTGTGATGCCACCAACGTTGGCTTTCTTTTTCAATATCCCTTTGGCTATTCGAGGTCTTTTCTGGTTCCATATAAATTTTAGAATTATTTGTTCCATTTCTTTGAAAAAGATGGATGGTACTTTGATAGGAATTGCATTAAATGTGTAGATTGCTTTAGGTAGCATAGACATTTTCACAATATTTATTCTTCCAATCCAGGAGCATGGAACATTTTTCCATTTCTTTGTGTCTTCCTCAATTTCTTTCATGAGTACTTTATAGTTTTCTGAGTATAGATTCTGTGTCTCTTTGGTTAGGTTTATTCCTAGGTATCTTATGGTTTTGGATGCAATTGTAAATGGGATTGACTCCTTAATATCTCTTTCTTCTGTCTTGCTCTTGGTGTAGAGAAATGCAACTGATTTCTGTGCATTGATATTTTCATTGTATGATTTTTGTGTGAATTATATTAGAATTTCCCTTTTGGAAATCTAATGCAATCAGTATGGTATTTACTATCATTTTTATTGTATATATTCTTGTATCTGGAGAGACTGTTAGGTTATTGTTGCATTCCTAACAATTAAGATGGTGTTTGGGACATAGTTCTTGTTCAGTAAGTATTTGCCAAATGAATGAATGAATGAGTGCACAAGATTAATTTAGGCAGTTCATGGATGAACTTTTTTTCATTTCCGTAGTCATTATTTTATTGTGTATTATAAGAAAATATCACTAGGTCAACTAACATACGTTTTGGAAGGAAATATATATTGCTCCTATGATAAACTGACTTAAGTTTAAATGAGTCAATTTCAAGAAAAATAGTACAATAGGAATCAACTTTTAAAAAAAGAAAATATTAAGTTTGAAGCTTCTAGGAATGAAAACCATTAAAAGATGCATCCTCCATTCTTGACAGAATCTGAAAATCAAGTGTATTAGCTGATTCATGAAAAATATATTTTCTCCAATTGAATTCTTCATAGAATTAGGGTAAGAGGGTACAATTTTAGTGTCATTCTTTTTTAAAAAAAAATCTTGGTTTTTGATTGAATTGGAATAGGTTTCCCAAATCCAAGCTAACTTCAATATTTTTTCAAAGTAATATAATATTTTTACTTCACATTGAACTATAGATGTGAAATCAATACATACCTCACATAGGATGTGGAACAAATGTCCCACCAAGAAGAAATAATACCAAGAAAGATATAGCATTTATTAAAGTACAGTATAGTATTCTTGGTTATAAAGTGATAATAAAGAAAATACAACTTTGTGAGCAAAAGTGTACAGAACTAGGAAAGAAAAGTAAAGATGATAGACCATTAAAAGGAAACTCAAAGATATTCTGCTTCAACAATGTAATTTGCAATTGAATCACAAATCTTTTCCTAAAATCCCTTTCATGTTAGTCCATAGCATATTGGTAAAGCAAGGGAAGACCTCAAAATTTTCACAATTATAGCTAGAAATAATACTCATGTTAGGTGAATGAAAAAAAATGACCTATGTTTGATAGGAAAACGTATCTCATCAATCAAGGATTAATAGATTGAAAAAATTAAACTTCACCATACTAGGATAAATGACCATACTCTTTTCCTGCTTAAATTTCTATAGGACAAATAATTTCTTTTATGACCTTGATTAAATAAAAAATGTCAAATTATATGTAATTTAAGAAGTTAGGATTTACTTCTTGGGAGATGCTGACAGATTCCTTAGAAAAAGAAAAACAATATAGCTTAATTTACCTAGATTGTGTTCATACTAGCAACAATGTGTCACTCTACAATCATTATCCATTGTGTGATAACATCTAGTCTCTGCCTGAGTTAAAGAACAAAGTTGACCAAAGTTTCACTCTCTCTACATAATTAATTTACTATATTCCAGATAATGAACTCATTCCACACTATTTGGAGTTGTGAATAACTGAACCAAAAGCTTTCCCAAATAGCATCCATAGAGAAGAGAAAATTTTCTTTCACCACTGTACAATTTCCAATTTTCTTCTATTTTCATTACTATCTTTTTTCTTTGGTATTTTTTAAAGAGGTGAAATACATCACAGGAGATGTGAAAATCCCTCAGTAATACTGAGGATGTCCTCATAGCCAGAAAGTCATTTGGAAATTAGCATTTAATATGGATGCAGAAAAACATGAGTCCTTATTGCAAAAAAATGAATTGACAAAATACAGAGTGTTCATCATGACTTCTGAGCCAATATCATTAATATTGAGAGATCTTTAGGAAAAACCCACAAATTTAATTTTGGTAATTAGGATGTTTGGGTCTTTACTCCTCCCTCTCTGTTTTTTATGGCTGCACTTCCAACTTTTTTCTGACACCATAGTTTGGTCTCATTGTCAAAAAAACCAAACCAAAACAAAACAAAAACCAACAACTATTGTAAAGACTTACTAGTTCGGTGCATATTATGTTTTTACTAGGTGAAAGGAATTTATGTTTTATTAAAGTGTCTTACCTCACTGGAGGAGTCCTGTTCTGTCTTCTGCATAAAAAACAAAAACAAACAAAAGTTTCAGTTTTATTCGTTATTTAAAATCCAAATCTAGGGCACCTGGGTGTCTCAGTTGGTTAAGCAACTGCCTTCGGCTTGGGTCATGATCCTGGAGTCCAGGAATCGAAACCCGCATCTGGCTCCCTGCTTGGCAGGGAGTCTGCTTCTCCCTCTGACCCTTCTCCTTCTCATACTCTCTCTCATTCTCTCTCTCTCTCTCTCTCAAATAAATAAATAAATAATCTTTAAAAAATAAAATGCAAATCTGTCTTGTTTTCGTGACATGGTCTTTTAGAAATCTCTTTCTGGGAATGTTTAGGGTTTAGTTGAACATTTTCCCTAATATTTATAGACATATCAGTGTATATTTCAAATAAATCCTTGTTTGGCTTAATATAGTTCTTCTAGAAAGTGGTTGAGTTTTTGATTTCTAAGTACTAATCTTGAAAGATAAGTGTAGATGTACTACAGAATCTTAAAATGCTTTTATTTATTTAAAAAAAAACTTTTACTCATTTATTTGTCAGAAAGAGATACACAGAGAGAGGGAACACAAGCAGGGGAGTGGGAGAGGGAGAGGCAAATTCCTTGCCAAGCAGAGAGCCCGATTTGGGGCTTGATCCTGGGACCCTGGGATCATGACCCGAGCCAAAGGCAGACACTTAATGACTTGCTCATGACCCTAGCCAAAAGCAGATACTTAATGACTGAGCCACCCAGGTGCCCCTGGAATCTTAAACTGTTTTAATACCATGAGATTATATTTTATTTAGTTTATGTTGATGTCTAGATTTAATCTTAAAGGAAAGACCGAGGACAATTAACGATTTAGAGAGAAAAGAAGTGTGGTTAAGACTAGTATATTATATTGGGGCACATGTGTGGCTCAGTTAGTTAAGTGACTGACTCTTAGTTTCACCTCAGGTCATGATCTCAAGGTTGTGAGGTTGAGCCCTGCCTCTGGCTCCATGTTGAGTTGGAGCCTGCTTAAGATTCTCTCTCCCTTTCCCTTTGATCCTCCTGACCCCCTGTGGATCCTCTCCCCCACGCTTGTTCTCTCTTTCTCCCTCAAAAAATAAACAAACAAACAAACAAATAAAATAAAAGACTAACAGATTATAAACAGAAGAAACAATCAAACTTGGTATAAGATTGATCACTGAAGTGTTGTTATATTTATTTATTTCTATGTACCTAAGTGGAATTCTTAACCCTAGTTTTGCTTGTGAATTGTCTCTAAATTCAAGAAATAAAAACTTTACAAGACTTATGTGCAAAATGTGGAAACACAGAGGAAAACAGAATTCTGATCACCTTAACAACGTGGTGCAGTTATGGCGAGGGCGGTATTAGGTATGGGAGAGGGATTGACAGTAGGGGCTGCTGGGGAGGGAAAAAATCAGTTACTTCCGAGGAAGTTAGTAGATTACATGTGTGTTTTCAAAGCACTTCATATGGTGTATCTAGTCCACTTTATCATTTTGTGATATGCGTACTTGCTATATTCTCACTAGAAGACTGGGATGCCTTGAGAAGTTAAGGGTTTATTTTGCAAGAAGTTATTTGCTAGTGATTTTCAGAAGTAATGACTCTTTAGTGCATGGATGTCTTCTGTCTAAACATCTTGGATTCTGAGCTCCTGTAACCAAGAATAGTGAAATTCTGATGCTGTGGTTTTGGAGTCTACATTTTATCTGTGACTTTCCTGTACTTTTCAAAATATCCCTTGTTTTATCTTAATATATGTCTTACTTTTAGGAAGTGGTTCTTGGACTAAAAACAGAGTTCCCAAAAACATTCAAGCAGATATGGAAATTAGTGTAGCTATAGCTTTTTAACCATTTAGCCATCTCCTCAATCCTACAAGAACACTTTATAAAAACTGTTTCTGTTAACCTTGACACCTTGTATAAGACAAGGTCAATGATACCTTTAATTATAAATTTTAAAGGTCACACATTTATCTCTATTCCCTGCTGCCTACCCCTGCCATCGTTTGCATAAAAATACACTCTTTTTATGAGAATGGATACTCATGAACATCTCATTATACTTACAAGCTTTGCAAGAGCAACAGCCAAAAGGCAGGTAAAAATGAAGAACTTCATGTTTACTTAGTCCTGTAAAATAGGTAGGTAGCAAATTAATAATGGTTTTGCTCTCTTTAAAAATCACACATTTCCTCATTAGTTGCATATTCATTTACCGTTGTTCCAGAAAATTAGGAAAGTGTAATGAAAATTTTGGTTTGATTCATTTGAGACAAACATGGATAGGAATTCGAAAAGTTTTTTATAAGGAGAAGTTTTATTTGCAGAATATAATGTAAGATATTGGTTTCTAAAACATGGAAATTCCTTTTCAGGTGTTGCAAGTTAGTAGGGTGATTTGCCCTATATATAACTGGTTAATTAATTTACTAATTCACTTATTCAATGAATAGTTGCCCCAACTTATCAGGTACTATACCAAACATGAAGATACAGTGATAAAAAAATAACTACACTCTAGTAGGCCATTTATTTATATCTTCTTCAGTCTTGCAGACAATGACTATCAGAAATGCAAAACAGAGGAGAAACTCATTTTAAAATCAATATCAGGTGAACCCAAACATGCAGTCTGCCTCCCTCATGAGAAGTAGCAGGTGGAAAGAACACTGTGCTGGGTACAAAGAGGTCTGGTACAAAGCAGCCTGAGCCAGGCTGCTGAAGCTTGAGCAACTCACTGAACACCTCATATGGGTAGCAAAAGAAGACCCATTTCTAAAATCCCTTCCAGTTCAGTCTCTAATACTGGGACTATGTATTAGTTCACAAGGATTGTTGACTACCTAGCAACTTAATTTTCCCAGTAGGTAAACAAAGAACTGAAAAGTGAAATAGTTATTCTTTTTTTTTTTTTTAAGATTTTATTTATTTATTTGACAGATAGAGATCACAAGTAGGCAGAGAGACAGGCAGAGAGAGAGGGGGGAAGCAGGCTCCCTGCTGAGCAGAGAGCCCTATGTGGGGCTCGATCCCAGGACCCTGGGACCATGACCTGAGCTGAAGGCAGAGGCTTTAACCCACTGAGCCACCCAGGTGCTCCTGAAATAGTTATTATAATGCATTTTTTGATTTATAACACTACCTTATTGTCTAGATCTACAAATATTAACTTAATTATTTTTAAAGGGTGAGATTTTGTTTTACTCGAATAGTATTAAATTTGCTGGTGATCCTTACCTATGCACTTTTGGGCAATGTGTGCTTATAGGCACTATTCTGTCTTAAGATTTGCATTGCCTTGATTTGTTATTAATTTATCATTCTTACTAAAACTCTTAGGTATATTTGTTTACTCTTATGGGATGGTACATAATATTCATTTTAGAAGCACTTCATAATGACAATGCTTTAAAATAATATTATAAACTTATTATTGCCTCTTAAAATATGAAATAAATATATATAGTATATATTATCTATCTATCTATCTATATATATATAGATATATATATAGCAGTTTACCTCACTTCTACTTATTTTAGTCTCCATGGATAAAAGAAATTGGAATATAGACAAATGCTAATTGAGAGCCAAAGAAATACTTTTAGCACATTAAATGAGAAACAAATAGTTGTAGTTACGAATCACCTGTATATGCCAGACATTGTGCTAAGTATGTTTTAGATATCTCATCTCCAGAACAACTGTGTTAGGTTAATGTCTGATTACCAGATTAAAGAAGTGATCCAGGAGTCCACACCTTAAATACACAGTACCCTGGATTTCCAAAAACCTCATTAAGATGACCTAGACCCTAAAATAAGATGTTGACACTTAAAAAAAGAAAGATGTTGACACTTCATGATAAAAACGTAGTATAATAAACATTTTACAATGTCTAAACCTTGATTGTATCCAAAAGCACTGAAAAGGAGCTAAATCAGTAGCTTATGCTGCAGAACAATTTCTCAAAGGACCTTAAAGTACACTGGCATTAGTTTCTTTAAACATATTTTTTGGAACAATGTTGTTGGGTTTTACAATATTATAATGCACATAGGATAACAAAAGGAAAAACAACAACAACAACAAAAACTACCTTGCTTCTTAACTGGAAGGCAAGAAGTCAGGGCAGTGGAGATCTGAGATGGTTTATCATAGCGCTGTTTAAACCTAGTTCTTCCATGATATGGTAATTCTGTGGTTTAAAATACCTAAACAGGATTTGAATTCTAAGAAGCCATGTTGATTAGAAATGGCTTCTCCATCCAATTTTTGTTCCACATATTCCAAGGAGAGCTTCCGCTGAGGTTGATTTGAGACAGGATAACAGGAAATGAGGATGTTATCAGGTGGAGTGATTATTCAAATTCCATGTTTGTGTGGCTGCCCCCTGCCATGTACTGGTTGCATGGTTCATAATCAGTTTTTATTTTTTCTTAGAGGTACACCAATATCTCTTCAGTCTAAAGCATCCTGAATAAATCTCTAAAGGGACATTTTGGATATGTTCATAAAGTTCCATTAGTATATGAAAAATGACATTCCTCATATTCATTGCCTACCATTTGCTGCGACTAAACATATGGTTATCATATGCGAGTCCGCGTGATATAATGGGAAACATTATATCTCCTACTAACTAGCAGTAGCTTTCATCAGGATTTACGTCCTTAACTTCTCTTGGTGGTTTCTGAATCTGTAAAATAATAATAGTCATATGTAATCCAATTTATAAAATTATAACAACTAGCAACTATCTGTACAAAAGATACAAAAGTGAATTTGTATCTCCATGGCACGCACTTTTTCAGAAGTCACAAGATGAAAAGGCTATGGTAACCAGGCAGGTAACATAAGTGCCAAAAGTAGGGCCAGGTTTAAGGAAAACCAGGGATTGTGGGGCCTATGGCCTTCCTCAAAGTGCAGGGCTGGTCTGAGGGGGAAAGTTCGTTCCTCGGCCCCAGTCAGTTCTGACATGTGATATCAATGCTCCATTGTGGCCACTGCTTCCTTTTCTTAAAGACAAGCTAAGTGCCTTGTTATTTATTCAGAATGATTTGTGTATCGAATGTCAACAAATTAAAATTCTTTACCAATACCATGTCTGCTGACAGAATCCAAGCGCTTCTGGATCTTGCCCACGTGCTGCCAATCTGAGGTTTCTGGAGAAAATGGTTTCTAGACTCATGTAATTATTGGAAACTGAATCATTTTGAAAAACCAGGTCTTCCAGTTAGCTGAAGCATTGATGCTTAAGCATGAAGATGTTAACATTTCTAATAATCGTGTGTAGAAATCTGTGAAATTTACCACACGTGTGATTACAGTCTCAACCCTAGGGAAGCCCAGTTGTTATATGTGGTATTTAACCCCCTAAAACTATTTCCCCATAGGATTATGTTTCATGCAGTTGCTATTTTTTCATCTCTTTCAGAGTTGTATGACTCTGCTGCTGCTCCCTGTCAGCCATCTTGTTTTTTAATGAAATCATTTAAACAGCTCTATCCTCTGGAGGAGAAGAAATCAAACTTTTCTTTGTTGCTTATCTGCCACTTAGGTCGGCCCGACACTTGGTTGATGCTTTCATTTCACTTAACAATCTAGACTATGTGCCCGTAGCAACAACCACTCTGCTCTTGAAAATATGGCTTTCAGTTTTTGAGAACATGAAAATCAGACAGCCATGCTTGTTGATTTCTATGATTCTCCTAGGGGTTCCTTCTCTATAAGGTAGGAGCCCATCTGTTCCTCTCCTGCCCCCTGAGAACTTACCAATATGTTTATCCTCTCTTCCTCCAAGAGATTTACTTGCTTCATTTATACTTGCTCCTTTGGCTTAGTCCAGGGTGTCCCTAGCTCTTCAGTGTACAGGTACCATCTCACCGTTCCGTGGCCCCCCACACCAGCTCTGTTACACATTCTTCCTTTCACTCCTCACCAGACTTCTTGGAAGACTTCCTACTAGTGGCATTTCCATCTAACCTCCTCAGTCCATTGCTTCTGCACCAGTTTATCTTTTGTTGGTGAGATCGCTGTAATGGGCTTTCTCATAAGTTCCTTACAAGTTATCTCTAAAATGCATTTTCCACATCTTCACAAAGATTTTCTTTCCCAAATGGATGTGATAGATTAGGTTACTGAACCAAAACGTTTGTACAGTTTCTTATACTGTCTAGGGTAATGGCCAGGATATTGAACATAGAATTCAAGGTTATTCAGAAACTTCTCAGGAGATATTTCTGGCCCCACTTCCTGACATGTTTTATGCCTTATCACAATCTTTCCAGAACACACTATGAAATGTCCCATGAAATGTGAAATATCACATTTTCTGTCTTGTAAATGCCCATGCCTTCATGAAGGTCCAGTGGAACTGTGAACCATGTGTGAAAAGATCTCCCAAATCTTTGATATACTTGAACTTTTCATATATGCTATGAACAAAATGTCTGGACAGATGCTGAAGTTGAAAATGTAGTTAGGACTCTGTATTCAGTGAATGATTCTTGAGTACCTAGTAGGTACTGGGATTATCCTAGGCATCTGGCAGAAAGCCATGAACAAAAGAAAACTTTGTTTTCGTGAAGTTTATATTTTAACTGGTTAAGGTACTAATGCATGATAAATAATAAATCATTAGTTCAATCATGATGCATACTATGGGAATTGAAGAAAAAGGACAGGAAATATTGGTAGGGATGAAGTGTTCACTATTTGGTGAGAGAGCCAGGAGAAGAAGAGTGAACACTTGAAGGAAATAAGGAAGTAAACCTTGCAGATAGTTCAGGAGGAACTCATCTGCTGCAAAGGCCTTGGCATGTAAGTATACTTGACAAGTTTCAGATATGTTAAGAGACCAGTGTGGTTGGAAAATAGTGAGTTTGGTGGAAGCAAAATCAGAGAGGAAATGGGGCCATAACTCAGAACTCTTAGTGTTGCCAGGACTTCAGGAAAATAATTACACTGATTGGAAACTGACGTGTTAATACACTGCTGTGCCACACCAAAGTGTTCTGAAGTATCAAAATCACATGTTACTGGAAAAAACTTTTAAGAAATGAAACTTAAAGTAGCTTCTTGCATTATACTATTTTATTGATTCCAGTCAATTCAAGTAATTATTAAAAAATGTAAAAATTATGTAAAATCCTGTACAAAATACAGGCTAAAAATATATAATGCTTCAATGTCATTAGAATCCTGAATTAGGCATATGCCATATGTAATAGCATCAGAATTCAGAATTTCTTCAGATGAATCAATTTATTTTTCCTGAAAAAAAAAAAGGATTTAAAAAGTATAAATTGCTCCCTCGAGTTGACACTTTGACAAATACCTATACTGAAGATAAAATAAATGTTAAGAGGAAAGTATCTTTAGACAATACAAGATTATACATTCTATTTTTTTCAAGAATGCTTACAATGTAATATCCTTTCTTACAATAATATTTCTGTTGAAGTAAAGCACAAATATTTGAAAAAATAGATTGAATAGTTCCTGTGAATTAAAAGGTCTTACCTCTTCAGATGAATCATTAGCTTTTCTAGGAAGAGAAAAGCAGGAAAAAAAAGCTTAATTTTATAATGTGGTTGAAGGCAAAATTACAACTGGGTCTGAGTCATTATTATGCTTAAGCATAGAATTGATACATAATGTTTGGTAATTTATATACTAAATTAGCTGTTTCTATTTAAAGACTTATTATAAAACTAGTAGTAAACATAGATTAAAATAAAGATGTTGGGGCGCCTGGGTGGCTCAGTGGGTTAAAGCCTCTGCCTTCGGCTCAGGTCATGATCCCAGGATATTGGGATCGGGCCCCACATTGGGCTCTCTGCTCAGTGGGGAGCTTACTTCCCCTTCTCTCTCTGTCTGCCTCTCTGCCTATTTGTGATCTCTCTCTGTCAAAATAAATAAATAAAAGTTAAAAAAAATAAAAAAGATGTTTCCCAAGTTCAAAAAGCAAGAGTTTCTTAAATTTAAACATTTGTTTTGGGAATGCCTGAGTAGTTGAGTAGGTTAAGTGTCTGCCTTTGGCTCAGGACATGATCTTGGGGGTCTGGGAGAGAGCCCCACATTGGGCTCCCTGCTCAGTGGGAGTCCACTTCTCCTTTTCCCTCCCTCTGCCACTCCCCCTCCCCCTGCTCATGCTCTCTCTTGCTAGCTTTGTCTCTCGCAAATAAATAAATAAATCTTAAATAAACAAATCAATAAACAAATAAACATCTGTTTTGCTCGTAGGTTCATTATTCTGGCTTTCCTCCGTTTCTTTTCTGCTATGCTCTCTTTCCAATCTCTCTCCTTCTTTTCCATGCCATGTGGAGTGGTAAACTTTGGTTTCATAATTCATTTGTAATTTTAAATTCAGAGTTGAGCATATGTTAGCACTTGAAATATTGCCTCTAATTATGTATGACTTTCCCAGTAACAAGGAATTACAAGGAGTACCTGGTTACAAGGAGTACAAGGTTACAAGGAGTACCTGAGGTGGAAGTTTCTTCCAGTTCTATCAGAAGCAGAAGTAAGGTTCAGAGAGGATATGTGATGGGCTTACAGACATCCCTGGACTCAGATCAGGAAATACTGACTTTCATTCCAGTAATTTTTGCATTTAAAAGCATTCTGTCTGTATTGAGCCATCTTTTTCAATTTTGATTTCGAACCAAATACATCTGTGTGTGTGTGTAAATATGTTTGGTCACCTTAAGGAAATTTTGTAAGCTAATCTGAGGAAAATTTTATATAATTTAATAAACAGATAAATACAAACATAGTTCAGATCACAAATATATTAGATACTGTTAATGTAACGAACAAGAATTTCTCCTCTAATTTTTTTAGGTAGTTATAGACTTTACAATCATCGGAACAAAGATAAAACTAATAAAACTTGATTTTATATGGGTCTTGATAAAGTAGATGTGATAAAATACTAACCCACTCATTCCTTGATTAAACATATATTGATAAATTAGTGCTCCAAAATGTTATGAAACTCGTGGTACAAACAAAATAAAGATTATATTCCCTGATTTCGAGGAGCTGAATTTCTCATGAATTTATACAAGATACGTTCATCAAAATGCTGTGGGGGGACTATACTTCACATTCAAAATGTTATGAGATCCTGGAATGTTCCTATCACCTAAACTAATAAAGCAGGGGACATCTAGGTAAGGACTGGAGTGAGTGTTGTGCCAAACCCTACAATATTTCAGAAATGAGGACATGAGGAAATGGAAGGTGTTGGAAAGCTGAGCAGACATAAAAATGAGAGACTGTAGTGTGGAAGATGAGGAGGGAGTTGAGTGTGAGAGAAAGACCGGCAGGAGCTGAGGCCCAGAAGGCCCGAGTCAATAACTCATTGTGGGGCCGGAGGGTAGCATGAAAGACTTTAAGCTGACATGTGACGTGAGAAGAATTGCATTTTAAATTAATCACCGTGGCATCAATATAGAAAAGGACTAAAGGAGGAACAGCAGACAGGAGAGCCATTTAAGAGGTGTGAATAGATGGGTATGTAGGTGTAAGGGCTCCCTTGTAGACATGGCATTGGGGTGATGATTAAGAAACAGATGGAGGGAACATTTAAAGGAAGAAGTGGCAAACTATTAACCAACCAAAAATTGCAGAACAATGTTTCTCGACTCTGAGAAATAGAATTGGAGAAAATTATTAACTTCTTTCTATTCGTTTATAAAAAAGAAAATAAAAGCTTAATCTGGGGCCATTTACTTACCGTCCTCTAGCTCATTTGTGAGTAAATTTAGAGCTGGCACAGGTAAAAATGAACTGTATTTGAATCGGACACATAACAGTTAAAAGATAATGTGAGAATATTCTGGAATTACAAAACTTACAAAACTCTCATTATTTCATCTAATTAAAAAAAGGAAGAGAGTAAGAAATGGCTTTCTCCTGAAATGCTTATGTCAATGATGATGAAAGATCACAGAACCATACTGCACCTGAAAATAGAAATATTACATTTCTGCTCACAGACCTCCCCCTGCATTTAAAGAAGTATTTATATAGAGAAAAGTATACCATTCTTAAGTATAGAGTTGACAAACTTTTGTTTGTGGAAGTGTAACTTCCACTGAGGTCAAGATACAGATCATTTCAAGCACCGCAGAGGCTCACCTCTTTCCTGTCAATAATCCAGCCAAAAGGTAACTACTGTTATCACTTCTAAATCATACTAATTTCACCTGATTTTGAACTTCCTATAAACGGCATACAGGGTACATATCCTTTTGTACTCGGTTTCTTTCACTCATTTCTCTGAGAGTCACCCATGTTATTGCATGTGGCGATAGTTGCTTTATTTCCATTTCTGAGGATAATCCATTGTTTGAGTAAACTGTAAATCATCTATTTTCCTGCTGATAGACATTGGGGTTGTTTGCCTTTTTTTTTTTTCCCCTTTATGAATAGCACTGCTGTGAACTTTCTTGAACCTGTCTCTTGATGGGCATTAGCACTTTTTTTTTTTTGGTTATTAAAAAATTTCAATCATCAAACACATGAATAAGTAAAAATAACCCATACCTTATTTTACTTAGTTCTTAACCACTAGTTGTTAATCATTTATTTATATTAAGAGCATGAGATGTTATTCAGAATATAAAATACTAAGAATATCTTAATGAGGGACTCCTGGGTGGCTCAGTCAGTTAAGCATCTGCTTTCAGCTCAGGTTGTGATCCCAGACTCCTGGGATCTAGTCCCCCATCGGGCTCCTGGCTCAGTGACGAGTCTGCTTCTCCTTCTGCCTGCCACTCCCCTGCTTATCCGCACTCTCTCTGACTCTCTCTATCAAATAAATACATAAAATCTTTAAAAAATTAAAAAAATAAATAAAATCTTTAGAGGACATTTCTACATGGTATAGGATGATGATTAGAACACCTAATACTACTGGAACTTTTCTTGTATCCTAGCATTCTGTTATATAGTTTACATAAATGCCTGAAATGATCTTCGCAAAAACACCTAAGTCAATGGTGTATTTCTATGCTTGCATTTCAGTTGGTGGTACGTTAGCTGACTGGGATTAAGTACATTAGAAATGTTACACACAATAAAGTGGTGGAGCTGAGCAGGAAGATAAACTTCCTGATTCCAAAGCCTGCGTTCTTTCACTGGGATACACATGTCTCCAAGGACATGTCCTCTAAATACCCTACCTTATCAACAATCTTCCTTGAGGTTTCCTTAAAGAGAGAAAAGGAAGGTAAGCATATTCTCATTCTGTTAGTCACACAGAATTTCCATTGGGACACAGCAAGAAAACCCATGTTCCATAAAGAAAGAAGAATAATGCATTCATTTTCATTGCTTGAATTGTATCTGAGTTCTCCAACCATGGAAACACAATCAGCGTTTTACTAGAATGTGAGTTCTATATGTGGTATGATGTCCTTCTTTTATTTACTGTTGTATCCCCAAGATCTAGAATCATGTGAGGAACATAATATTTAATCAATACATATTTCTTAATTAAATATACACAGAAGTTGAACTTACTTACAATATGAATGAATTTTACAATATGAATTTTAAATGGTATTGTGTTTACTGCAATGTATTTTAAGTGGGTGTTTGTATGTAGAAATATTTATTCAAATCAGTGTTTTGGGTAGTTTTTATGTAAAATTTCCATGAGAGTAAATTTCAGGAAAAACATTTGGTCAGGGGCACCTGGGTGGCTCAGTCATTAAGCATCTCTGCCTTAGGCTCAGGTCCTGATCCCAGAGTCTGTGACAGAGCCCCACATCGGGCTCCCTGCTAGGTGGGAAGGCTACTTCTTTCTCTCTTTGCCTGCTGACCCCCCGTCTGTGCTCCCTCTCGCTGTTTCTCTCTTTCAAATAAACAAATAAAATCTTAAAAAAAATAAAACATTTGGTCAGTATTTCCTTAGGTGAGCCAATATATTCACAATAAATGAAAAGTGTAGGATTTTGTAAAAATCAAAACTACTAAATGGTAAGATCTGCTTTCCTCACTGGAAACAAGGAATTTAGTTAATCATTTTGAAGCAAGGGAGCAAGAGTCTTCTTGTCTCATGGAGTCTAGATTGAATCTTGCATATGGCGGAGAGTGAGTAAAGTGAGAGAGTTTTATTAAGCAAGGATACAGAAAAAGAAAAAGCTCTCAGGAGTGAGAGGGGTCTGGACAGAGTTGCCAGTATGGGTTTCCATTGACAGTGTTTTATTCGAAACTGACCAGGGAGCTTGTGGCCCTATCATTCTTGTGACATCTTGGTTTGAGGAAGGATAATATCTTTAAAGGTTTACTTCTTCTTTGGGTTTGGTTATTATTTGTTGTTCATAATACGACTGCCATAAAAAGACCCCACCTCTGACGCCCAGGGCAGTGTGATCTGGTTTGTTCCCTTATCTCTGGTTTCCTTATGCTTCAGCATTTCTGGGGTTTTTTGGTGAGCTTGATCAGGTAACCCCTATGTGAGTGTAGTCACCAACCCTTGTAGTCTACCCCTCCCTTGTACCTACCCCTCCTTCCCTAGTCCTGCCTGTCCCTTACTCAATCTGAACCCTGCATTAATTAAAGCAATGTAAGTAGCACACGTTTTATAACCAATAAGAAGTAACTTTAAAATTTGACTTAATTTTAGTAGTTGTGACTTTCTGGAGCTGCTGCCAGGTTCCTTAGGAGAAGAAAGAAGGAATGCGTTTCATTCACTTATCCATTTAAATGTTGGTTTTCCACCAAGAAGTTTCCCATTTCATCAAAAATGAAACACAGAAGAATCAAAAATGAAACACAGAAGAGCAAAAGAAGACAAATCCTTAAGTCCTTAAGTGGTACTCAGTGTGTCTTTAGGCATTTACCTCATGTACCATTGGTAGGAAGATATTCGGAAATTAGACCTTAACATATGAACTTGAGTCCTTATCCAGCTGGGATTCCTCTCACCCATTTTATGAAACTGAGAATGGACAGCATGACTCATGGAGTCATAGTATTATTGTGACCCCTAGGTTACTCCTGGAGTCATAGTATTACTGTGACTATAGTGACCTCTAGGAAAGCAATGGCATTGGACTTTTCTGCTAGGTCTAGTAGTACACAAATCGAACCTTGCTAATTTTGAATATGTAGGATTAGTCCACTGCCCTAAATGTTTCTGATCACTGGCACACTTTCTACTTTCATTTTTCATAACTCCCTAACTCGATGCATGCAAAAAAAAAAAATTAGAATCAAGAGAGCCTTGTATAGACCTTGGTATCTGCTTCTGGATGTCATGCTGTCTTCACAGGAAAGCCCCACACCTGACTGGGGGAGTGGTACTCCTTTTCCTATACAAAAACAGAAAATAACTTTCGTTTTTATGGTCTAATGACATGACCATCATGTGAAATATCTTTCCTTTTTAGGAGGAATTTAATTGAATTGGGCTTCCTCACCAAATTCTTGTGGTTTCATATAATAGTAATATAGAAATAACTCTCTTAATGAAAGAAACTATAGTTCTAACAATGTGTTTATTATATTTAGGAGTGTTATAAGTGCTCAGAGATATTAGTTATATATATATAATATATATTAGTTATAAGTGTTTATAAGTGCTCAATTATAGATATTAAAGTTACCACATCTTGTAATGTGTATTACTATATATAGAAATACTACAATATTTAAAAATAGTTATATATTTCTTAGGTAAGGGAGTACATAGTTTTATAATAATTGCTAAAAATATAATGTACTATTGGGCAAGAAATTAAAGCATTATCTTGACAGAAATGATTGACCTAAAATTCCGACCGTGACAAAAGCACTACTATATGTGTCCCCTGTTAGTGACTGCAGGTTTTCGTTTTTTTTTTTTTTTTTTTAGCTGAGCAGAAATGTTGATTAAAAGGATGATTGAGGCCATCTACAAAATAGAAGGATAAGAAGGTGGTTAAAGCTAGTAAAGTTGAGAGGGAAGGAATTGTCCTGTTTGTAAAATTGATCACGGAAGCATCCTCTTTCTCTTTTCCTGCATCGAATGTGCAGCATATGCACGTCTCTCTCTTAGCTTGACTACTGAATAGGCTTTAATGCTAAGAAGCCAACAAAATCTGCCAGGACATGTACTTAAGACACAGCAACCAATGAGGCAGCAAAGAATCTGAGCACCTTAGATAAATGGTGATCTTCTGAGATGTAAATTTTAGGGTCAAGGAGGAGTTGGTATTGAGTTTCTTACTCTTTGCAGGATGAAGGAGTAATTATAAGTTCTCTTTAAAATGATAATTATAAGTGTTGGTATATTACATGTATATAGCTATTTTTTATTTACATTTACACATCCATTTATTTTTTTTTTCCCGTATGTACACAGGTAAATTCCTCATGATATTGGCATGTGACTTTCATAATTTCTTTGTTTTACTTAGTAAAATGCCACTGAAATTCGCTGACTTTCCCATTCAACAGGGAAAGTTTGCAACAGGGTCACAACTTTTATTAGTTGGTTAATAGCTCAGACGGACTTAATCCATAGTCTTTACTTCCCAAGTATGCCATCTTCTGGACATAACAGATAGTTTCAAAGGCTTTCTATTTGAGATGAAAAAATATTTTGACATTTAAGATGTTCCTTAGGCATGTGGCAGTCAAAGAAACAGCACAGAAATTTATTTTCCTAATGGTGGCCATGAAATCTTTAACCTCCAAGGGCCACCTAAGGAAATCACATTCAAGAAATAGGAAGCACAGAAGCACAGAACGGGAGATGAGTTACCTAAAGTCTCATAGCTTGTTCCTGGGCATCCTGAGACTCAAATTTAGGACTTCTGACTCCAATTCTCCTATTGTTTACAATGAAGTCCTTTCTTCCTATATTCAGTTTCCTGCTCTGTCACTTACTGCTCATGTTTGGAAAGTCCACTGGCCAAAGGTGATTACAGATGTCAGTGGAGATATCAACTGGACTGGAGACAAATGACTTCATTTCTTTAATTTCAGTTCTCCTTGTGTAAAATGGAGATAAAATTCTCTATCTCTACCTTCCTCAAAGGCAGCTGTCAGAGTCGAGTAAAATGATATAGAAATAAATACTAGGGTAGTTCAACTTATCCTGACTCATAATTGGTGTTAACTAACTACAGTGTTAAACTATGAATTTATATCAATGACTATATGATTTGTGACTTCATTTCTGACCTAAAAACATATATTTAAATTGGTTTTACTTTCTGCCTTTATTGTAGATTGAAACTTTTTTTCTTTCACAAGAAAGTAAGAAAAAATAAACTAACACTAGATCTCACCAGAAGGGGAAATAGAAGATTGAACATGATCTACATGACCTATAGGCCTCATTGAAATGCAGACTGCTTAGTTTCAACTCAAACTTTTTGACTCAGTAGGTATGAGGCAGGGCCAATGAATTCAGATTTTCATCTTTTTCCAGGTGCCACTGTACAACAAGTCTGGTGACAGCCCTGTGTGAACTGCTCCTCTACATGATCTGAGAGGGGTCCCCAAAGTGAAGCTGTGGTGAAGGCAGTCAGTGAGCTCTTGTTTGGTACAGGCTTGATTTGAAATGTAGTTTCCTATGGATTCATATATGGATCTCTCAGAGGACAGGGTAGATTTATCTTAGAATAAATAAGGCTTCAGATAAGATTGTCAATTTCAGCCTCTCAAAACTGATTTTGAGAATGCATATGGTTTTCTCATTACATGCTTAGTTTAGATGTGGATTTGCTAAGAATTTTCAAGGTATTATATAACGCTTATAGAAAGCCGCTATTCCTTGAATTAGTTGTTTCACTTTAAAATAAAGGGTATCTTTCTTCACTAGATGAACTACTAGAAGATTCCAGAGATATTAAAAAATAATAAAATTATAAATATGTGGTGCAAAAAAAAATTGGACTCCAGCATTATTTTTTGGGTATCAGTAGTCAATTTGTAAATGCTCCATATTTATCACCTACTTGATCATTAGCATAAAACTCCAAAATGTGGCCCACACCCCTGTAGTCTGCGTGAGGTAAAAGGTTTGCTCTGATGTATCTAGGTAAGAATGGATACCATTATGTGTCCCATTGTGCTGACATGCTCTGCCAGAGCAACAGCCAAAAGGCAGGTAAAGATGAAGAACTTCATGGTTCCTTGGGGCTGTGAAAATGTGTACAGAAAAGCAAGAAGAGATTTTATCTGTTAAATAACAGGTTCTGACATTTCTCAATTATTATCTTTGTACCAGATCGTGGAGAAAGGGCAATGAAGGGGAATAAAAGCAGATGCTTTAAAGAAGATCATGGATGCGAATATCACGGTTTATTTTGAAAGAGCCATTTATGTTGTTGTTGTTCAACAGAGATACTTGCTGAAATGTGGAAGGTCCATTCAGATAGAGTCATTGTCTGGCATTATTCTCACTGACAGGCACTTTGTGAAGAACATCTATCAGACACACAAAACACCACAGGCTCCCTTTTGTATCAGATGTCAGGTGAGGTGAAATGCAGCCTGGCTTTCTCTGAAGAAGTAGCAGGTGGATGTAACCAGGTTGGAGGTCAGGTGTGCTACTAGTTCCTGGTTAACCCCAGAGTGGCTGCTGAAGCTTTCCCAAGCCTCTGAACGTCACTGGGCCTCACTGACCACATCTAACAAATGGGACTACGTGACTTCTAAGGTCACCTCCAGCCAGCTTACTCTGGTGTTTTGACCAAGTATAAATTCACCTTCTTCAGCCTGTGGTTAAGTGAATATGCAAAGATTTAAATAAAGTTTTTCTAATGTATTTTCCATACATTTTACTCATTATACTATACATATTTAAAATCTATTTTTAAAGGGTAATTTTAACTTTTACCTGAACAACATAAAGATGTTTGTAATACATACCTATGTGAATGAAGAAGGTGGATATATACACGTAGTAAATGATCTGTTTTAGTATTGGCATTGGATAAGTTTGAAATAATTTCCAGGCCCATAGCACAAACTTCCTCAGCTTAACATTGAGTAATAATGGCATGTAGTTGATGTATTCATTTGTTCTTCTAAGATGAAAATAGTATTTCATACATACAATATGCACAAGACATTTCACATTGCAAAGGCATAACATAAAATTGTAAGGTGTATTTTATTGCGTTTATTAAACATCTGAAATAGATGTGTTTTATGTATTTCTTTTTCAGTTGGTTTTTCTTAGAGATAGTATTTTACGTTGGTGAAAGAAATTGAAACATGTGAAACCATTAGGTTTTAATTAAACATATTTAACCTATTAGAAATGGAAATTTTAAGCACTTGTAGTTATTCAGCACTTCTTATAATATGATTTCTAATCCTCAGAATAACTATGTATTTTAAGCATTCTTGGCTTCAATTTCCAGATGAAGAAAGTGGTCCAGGGACCACCCACAAAGTAAGTGGTTGCTGGAGTTCTGGAAGCCTGGATGAAAATATTACCTTGTTCTCCAAAGAAGACCAGGAGGCCAGACAGTGAATGATCTAGGAAGAGTTATTTCAGTACTATTTAACATTTATAGCAATTCCATTGTTCAAAATACTTAAAAATCCATTTGAATTCTAAAAAGTCACTATGATTAGAAATTGTTTTTCTTCCAGATGTTTTCCCCCCACAGATTCCAAGGAGTGTTTCAACACAGTTTGATTTAGAACATGATAGCAGGAAATGAGGATGTTATAATGTATAATGATCATCTGTACTTTGGATGTGTCCTTTCTCTGCTCTGGACTAGTCTTCGGCTTCAAGAAAAAAATTATTTTTTTAAATTTTCTTTTTCTCCTGGCACCTCCTTTCCTATACAAGAATATGGTGTTTTGGACAAAATAATTCTGTAATGCCTTTCCAGCTGTCAAATACCCCAAATGAATATCTGGAATGAATTCTTTTTTTAAAAAAAAGATCATTTATTTGAGAGAGAAAGAGAGTGGGAGAGAGGACTAAGGAAGAGGGGAGGGACAATATTAAACAGGCTCATGCTCAGCCCAGAGCCCGAGTCATGGCTGGATCTCAGTCACGACCCTTAGATCATGACCAAGATGAAATCAAGAGTTTGTTGCTCAACTGACTGAGCCATCTAGGTGCTCCCGGAATGAATTCTGTTTTCTATTCTCTCTGGTTTTGCTTCTGTAAAAATGTTATAATGATGATAAAAATAATAACATTATCTAACCTAATGTTAAGATTCTTAACAAGCTCGTAATAAGTATAAAGTAGATACTTATTTTATGGAAACCACTAAAGCAGAAGTTACAAATTTATAAAAAAAACTGTACTGACTTTGTAAGTGACATAACTGTATAAAGTAGGATCAGGTATGCAAAAAAATGATGTCGTAGGAGCATATGTTACCTAAGAGAGCAAGCCTCCTCTGAAAGAACAGAGTTAGTACATTTCTCTTGTAAATTTTGAGTTATATAATTAATGTCCCTATCTTGGCGCATCTTCTAATTTTGAAGGATAGGAAAATAGTTGAATATTTATATGAATCTGCTCTTTATATATTGTGAACTGATTAAAAACACTTGAAATGTTGTGTGAGCCAATCAAACACAACTAAATAAGTTTTGCCTCAGATCCACCAGGATGAGACCTTGCTGCAAAATGCCTATGTATAATTGTTTGGGTTTTTTAGAGATCTAGTCACGTTTGGAAAGCCAGTTTGCTGGCTCACTGGCAAAGGCTGAACCTCCACTATGTTAACATAATCTTGTGTAAGAGTTTATCTAAAAATTTACACATGTAGTACTGTATTTGGAAACAACAAAGGACAATTTCAGTACGGGGAATTTAGCAGCCATCCACAAACTGATTTCTCTTGAAGCCGGATTCTCCACCATTTAAAAAATTGGTTTTGATCTTATGTTTTCTTTGTTGCTGGCAGTTAATCACATCGCCTTTTATGGAGCTACTTCATTAACTTACTCTCCTATCCGGGATGGAGGAAACCTGACTGAGCCAATGGGGACCGGAAATCTGGCATGTTGTGGTGTTCAGTAGCATCTTTACTTTTACATTCAGCCTTGCTTACTTCTTCAGTCACCTTCTTGACTCTTATTTATTACTTCTCATTTCAAAGAGACTAGCACCCATGCAACCATGCTTTTCCATTTCTTTAAAACCAAAAAATAAATTTACTTTGAGTGTCCATCTTCTTGTCTTTTTTCATCTAAGACCTTACTCTTGTGGTTAACTTCTTTCTCATAAATCTTTGCTTTGTTCATTTCGTCGAGTCTACGATGATCTTCAGTTCTCTGTTATCTCAGAGAGCATCTTTCAGGTTGTACTCGCACCACTCACACCACTAATTCACTCTTTCACTGACCCTCCAGCCTACACGTTCATGGCTTCTTCTCCCTAACCACCCGTCCACTCCCTCTGCACTGGATATCTACCCATCGGATGCATGGACAATCCCCTCTAGCTTTGTGATTGATCTCCCACTTTTTAATCAGTCTTTTCCAAAATATATATAATAGATAAATCAGGTAACTTAGGCTAAAAACATTTCTCTGGCTCCTTATCATGTCTGACGTAAAACTGAAGATATTTCACATCATATTCAAGGCCATTCGAATGTTGAACAGCGGAGCTCTGTGGCCACGAATCTTTCTGCTCATCAAGTGTCATTCACACTCTTTCCTGAGAACACCATGGATGTTCACATCTCTCTGACTCCCCATTTTGCCTCTGACCAGGAATGGCCCACCCACTTTTTCTTGGGTTGGGGGACATGATAAATTTCTGTGATCTTCCAGATCAAGTTCAAATTTGAACACAGCTGTGAAAACATTTTGCAAATATCACAGAAACACAATTCCTTTTATTTTTTACATAAAATGTTTTATCTTAAAAAGAATGTATGAAAATGAATATGAAGATAAAAGCTGGTATGTAACTGAAGTTTGCCAATAGTTATTGAATACTTAATAGATGTTGGGAACACTTGCATGCACTTAGAACAGACTGTGAGCAACAACAGCAAAAATCTCAGATTTCATGGGAGTTTTACTCTGGAAGGAGATGTAACAAACATGATAAGTAATAGGTAGTTGGTTGGATAGTAATAGATATTAAGAGAAAGTTGGTATGGGGGAAGAAGATTAGAAGTTCTGGAAAGGATGTGTTTATAATAGTATGTAAGGTGGCCATGAAATACCTTCCTGAGCAAAGGAGTAAAAATTTTAAGGAAATAAAAAGTGAAGAATAAAGATAGAGAAGCCCACTATATTCCAGTCTGTGAGATGGGAACACATCTGCTACTCTTAAAAAATGCAGCAAATAGGATAGTGTGGTTGGAGTTGAGCTATTTGGTGGCACTGGGATCAGAGAAGCCAAAAGGGCTAGATTATGCAGGAATTTTAGGGCTTTTAAGGACGTCAAGAGACTTTTACTCCTTCTGGCTTCCTGTGATGATTATATGTCAGAGACTATATTCATCCTCCTGACTTAATTAACTGGAAAAACAACATAATATATAATACATCAATATTAAGATATATAATACAAATTTAGGATGTAATAGTTGAGGAAAGAGACAAAAAGCAAGATAAATCCTATGACTGACCCAGCTTGTTCACTGGAGAGAATTT
The DNA here is from genome assembly GCF_030435805.1 of Mustela lutreola. Classification (NCBI taxonomy): domain Eukaryota; kingdom Metazoa; phylum Chordata; class Mammalia; order Carnivora; family Mustelidae; genus Mustela; species Mustela lutreola. Next base: position 11,687,984 of record NC_081290.1, read on the forward strand.
ACAAACTCTAGCACAGAAATGTGGTACCAGTTCCCTTGACTTGAGGAGAAATAGTTGATATCAGTGCAGCAAGAATCTGTAATTAACATAGCAGAATACCAGAAGGAAAACATCTCAAAAGCAGGAGAAAACTGCCCAGAGAAAGAATTCTGGAGATCTGCAGAGGGTTTTTTTTTAGTCTTCTGCTGAGTTTGTTAGTACAAATAAGTGTGAGGAAGCCCCATGAGCCTGGAACCGAACATCAGAAAGGAGTGTGTGTACAGTTGTTGGGGAAGCGGATAAAAAAAAGATATCTGAACACAGACCAGATATATATTGGTTTTATGTAAAGAGTTAAGGGCAGAGGAGAAAAAAAAAAATGACTGATTTATCTCAGGTTAGTGTCTGTCCCAGTATAAGGTGATATTCGATAAGACTCAGGAACAACAAAAATTTCTATTTTGAGTTTGTTAAATTTCAGAATCTTTTTTACCAAAGTGTGTAAGTTGGATGGCCAAAAGGTAGTTCAGGAGGAACACACAATACACACTGCTCAGCATTCTTTTTTTTTTTTTTTTTAAAGATTTTATTTATTTATTTGACAGAGAGAGATCACAAGTAGGCCGAGGGGCAGGCAGAGAGAGAGAGAGGGAAGCAGACTCCCTGCGGAGCAGAGAGACCAATGAGGAGCTGCATCGCAGAACCCTGAGATCATGACTTGAGCCAAAGGCAGAGGCTTAACCCACTCAGCCACCCAGGTGCCCGCCAGCATTCTACCAACTTCTATCTCTGGTTTTTTCCTCAGCTTCTGAGCTCTAACACCTTCCTTTTGTTCCTTGCAAATATCTTTGGTCCCACTTGGTTCTCCCTGCTGTGGGCACCCTTCTGAGGGTTAGAGATTTGCCTTTAGTTTTGGCTACTTTGCTCCAGAAGAGAAACTTTATCTCCATGAATTTTGGTGAATAAAATATTCTATCTCATAAAAATTATAATTCAGCCTAATTTGTATACTTTTAGATGTCAATATTTACAAATATTGTACAGCTGAAAGACTTTCTTTTCAGCTGCTTGTTAAAAGTGCCTCTGTTTTCCTTAGGAGTATTTTTAAAACTAAAGGCAAGATTTTGAGTAGTGTTCTAGTGATTTCATGTAAATTGCGTGAATTAGAATGTCTTCTAGTATAAACAGTTTCAAAATTAAAATGAGATTGTTCATTTTAAATAACCACGCATGTATGTCATAAAATACTTTCTTCCATAATCATTGTCCCAGAAGATAATGAAACAGCACCGAATGTCTTTTCTTTGGAAATGTTGATATAGTGAAGTATATTACAAGCATTGACCTATAACAGTTGCAGAAAAATTATATTGGGAATCAAAAGTCAGCTGGTGGAATGGATTCCGTTGTGTTCCTCCCCACTTTATATACTCAAGTCCTCACCCCAAGACCTCAGAATGTGACCTTCTCTGGAAAGAATGGGCCACTGCAGATGTAATTGGTTATGATGAATTCATACTGGAGTGGACTGGGCACTTAATCCATTTGACTAGGGTCTTCAGAAGAAGAGAGACTCACAGAGGGTGAAGATTGCTTTGGGAGAAGAGAGGCAGAGATTGAAATAATGCATTTACAAACCCAGGAATTCTAAAATGGCCAATAAATTACTAGAAACTAGGTAGAGACGAAGAAAGATTGTACACCACAGCTGTCAGAAAGAATAAGGCTCTGACTACAGAACCATGAAGCATAAATTTCTTTATTTAAACCACCAGTTTTGATAATCTGTAATGGCTATGCCAGGAACAAACAAAATTGGAGAAGCAGTATATGTTTGATAAATCAATTTACTACACACAAGTTTTTTTTTTTTTATTTTTATAATGCTATTAAAATAGAGGAAAAAAGAAAATTTCAAATAGTTCAGAGACTACTATTACTATTATTTTAAAAATATTGATCATTAATCTCTGGTGTGTTTTGTTCCTTTAATATTATTTGATGGGATTTCTTTTCTGTTTTGGAAAAGCTAGAGATTATTTATGGGTCTAATCATTTTTAAATAGTGACATAGATGGGTAAAGGATTTCTGAATAGGAAGAGTCATCATGAGTAAAAGAGAAAAATAGGACTTTCCGCCAAGCCTGTGGAGAAAGAGAAAACACTCTTTTTATTAAATTTGAACTATACATCAAGTCATTGCTGATACCCTTCTGCTTTCCTGGTTTTGAGTTGTATCTAGTTCCGTTCCTGAGACTGACCAAGTGTTCACAGGTGTCCGTTTGATACCCTTTGCTTGGTCCAGATGAAATGCTCATCAGGCTTCTCTCCTTCCTACTGGCTCTGAGCTCTGCTTGCCCCATGTCTGAACAAGCAGTAAAGATGGAGTGTGTCCTTTATCAAACACTGATCCAGAGGCTCCACTAACCACAGTGGGCGCTTTGTGTCAGATCCTACTGGTCCTTTCCCACTGCTCACCCAGTTCCCCTCAAATGTACCTGCTAATCTTTGCTGACTTCTCTTTAGCCTATAAAGGAAAAGCCTTTTCTGTTGGATTTTGAGACACTTTGCAGATTTCTGAGATTTAAATGTTCTCTCCATGCGATGGATTTTGTTCTGAAGAAGCTATAAATATATACCAAGGGGTTACTTTTCTTATTACTTTGGAGAATTAAAACATGCTGAATCATTATTGAAAAACTGATTGAATGAATTTCTGTCTTTTTTTCTCCCCTTGTCACTTTCAACTTAACTGCTATTGTCTTTCAAATTTAACCTAGCCAGTCTTTAACATTCCTGCTGAAACAAAGAAAAACCTATGCACCAAGCCAAATTCCCTGAGGAATGACAGTAAAAGCCAACAAACAGATGGTCAACAGGCCAGCACAGTCTCTTTCTGAAAGGCATAGTGCTCAGTAGGTGGATTTAGTAATCAGATTCTGAGGACTTACATCCATCTTTTTCCCCCTCCTTCCCTGATTTAGTCTCATTCATGGATCTTCAAGCCTATTTACTGTCTTTTCTTGGGGTCCTTTTCTCGTATTTCCCCAGTGTCTTTATATCACCAACCTATTTCATTTCCACCTCTCCTCCCCTTAACGATAGCCTACTCAGTTCATCCGTATTAATCTCTCCCAACAATGTTTTTAGTACATCCTTCCTTGTTCTATGTACTCAGCAACTACCTAATGCTTAGCAGGACAAGTTCAGATTCTTTGCCCTGTTATTAATGGCAACTGGTAATTCCCTGTGAATGAATTCTCCATGTGTAATTAAAAATAGTTGAAACCCTCTGAACCATTTCACTCTGAATTGTAGGACACTCTTCTTTTCGTACCCCCCCCCCCACCGCCAAATGCTTTATTTTATACCGAATTATTTAATCTTTCATAGAATTTAGAACATGTAATGTTGTTTTAAATAAAATTGACATTCTAAAAAGAAATTAGTAATATTTTCTTTCCTTCTTGTTAGTAGTATATTAGAGCAGTTGTCACTATTCTAATTGCTCCTCAGAATTCCTGAGGAAACATTTCAAAATTTATTGCATTCTGAATCTTATAAAAATGTAGATTCTGATTGCATAGGTCAGGATGAGGCTTTAGACTCTCCATTTCCAACCATTACCCAGGAGGTGCTGGTGCAGCTGCTCCAAAGATTACATTTTAGAAGATAAAGTCTTAAATAATATTAGGCACAGATTTAGGGGCAAGGCGGTCTGCAACCATATTATAGCAATTCTGATCAGGGTCTTATGTAATGTCTTTCTAAGTTTCACCAATTCTATGAATTGGTTCAATCTCATCAAATACCCATTTTGCCCATGAGAAAATGAAGTTTAGAAAAGATTAGGATTAGTTCAAGGTCATGAAATAGTAATTGTCATAAACCTTTTCCAACAATGGTGTTCTCATCCTCAAATCCTAGCCCTTTCATGACACCAGGACAGCAGTTTTCTCTCAGAAACATTTAGGTAAATAACTGCATTTTAAGAGAGCTACACCAGGCTCCATTTCCTAAACTGGGGCTGCTTTGGTTTAATGCTTTGGTTTTGTTTATTCTTGTTTTAATGTCACCACTGATACTTCTAAAGACTATGAAATGTTACTAGATTCACCTTACCTTTGTGATCGTGTCCTGGGGTTACTGACCATAAGGATAAGGTTGCTAAGGTTGATATGGCCAAGTTGCTGGATACCTATTCTGTATACAAAGAAAATGAAGGGATAGTTGCAGAGAATTAAGACAATGTGCAAATATTTCAAAATAATTTCCTTTAAAATCTTAGCTATTAAGGTCAATAGGAACTTATATGTCATCCATGTGATTGTTTTTTCTAAACTTAGGTTAGGTTTTCACTTAAAAAAAGATTTTATTTATTTATTTGAGAGGGAAAGAAAGAACAGGATTGGAGGGAAGGGCAGAGGGAGAGGAAGAAGAAGGCTCCCTGCACAGCAGGGAGTTGGACACAACAAGGGGCTGAATCCTAGGGCCCTGGGATCACTCCCTGAGCCAAAGGCACACACTTAACTGACTGAGCCAGGAAGGTGCCCCAGGTTTTTACTTTTTTGAAAAGAAATGTTTAAAACAAGTTTAAAATGAGAAAGCATTTACTTTTTACTATTTGTTGACAGTTTTGCCACACATTTTATAATATGTGTGGAGCCACTGATCATAGCCAACCACATATAAAAGGTTTACATATTCTTTATAATATTACATCCAAGCTCTTACTTTGCCATCCTTGAATATGCGAGAGAAGGAAAGTTACTAATTCTAGGTTAGATGGAATTGTTACTTTGACTAAGCTTACAATCTCGTGGAAGCCCCATATTATTTAATACTGGCTTCTTGTTAAATGAGATAGCCTTCATCTCTCCTTCTGATTATTCTTATTTGATGTCATTTAAACTCATCTACGTACTATATTACTAAAAATTTTTGAGACATTATCATACTGATATGGCATGTCAAAAGAGCAAGGGATATCAATGTACATTTCATTAAGAAAAATGTTAGGGGCACCTGTGTGGCTCAGTCTGTTAAGCATCTGCCTTTGGCTCAAATCATGATCCCAGGGTCCTGGAATTGAGCCCCAAGATAGGCTCCCTGCTTCAGGGACAGTGTGCTTATCCCTTTCCCCATGCCCCTTCCCCGCCCCTGCTCATGCTCTCTCTTTCTCTTTCTCTCAAATAAATAAATTTTAAAAATCTGGAAAAAAAGAAAGAAGGAAATGAAGTTTTCTATCTATTTTAACATGGTAAATTACATTAATCTAATGCCTTCATCATCTTCCAAAAGAATCAGAAGGCGGACGCTTACTATCTCATATGTGCTTTTAGCAGCCTCTATGCTCCATTAGGCATATATCATACATAGTAGAATTAGAATTTCAACTGTTCTTTGGCCAAGGCAATTATTTGCCAGACAAAGATACTTAAATCCCAAGAGATTTAAGGCTGGCTTTATGAGTTTCTATTTAATGTTACTACTATCCAAGACTTGGGTTATTTTACCAGTGTATCATAAATAAGTACAATCAATGTGTCCTCTAACCATTCATTATATAGATATGTTTCAGAGATAAGTATTGGTTCTTTATATAGAATAAATAGTCAAGGAGAAAATATGTTTGTACTATACCATATTATCAGGGGAATACTTACAAGGCGAGGAAAATAGTTCCTATATTTCTTTCAAAACAAAAACAAAAACAAAAACAGATTAAGATCTTAATGCAGGTTTCATTATCAAATTTACCCGTGAATGAAAATGTCTTACCTCTTCAGACGAATCAGCTCCCTGGGAAAAAAATAAAAAAAAATAATGAACACCTTCATTTTATAACTTGAAATTGAGTATAAAAAATGTACCACGCTAGGGCACCTGGGTGGCTCAGTGGATTAAAGCCTCCGCCTTCAGCTCAGGTCATGATCCCAGAGTCCTGGGATCGGGCTCTCTGCTCGGCAGGGAACCTGCTTCCTCCTCTCCTTCTCGCCTGCCTCTCTGCCTACTTGTGATCTCTGTCTGTCAAATAAATAAATAAAATCTTAAAAAAAAATGTACCACGCTGCCTTAATTATGATTAAATAAAATGAAGAAAAAAGGCTTCATGACTGATAAAGTAAACTAGTTTTTTTGTTTGTTTAATGACATTTTTAAAAGAAGTGAAGAGTAGATTTTTGCTGTAATTAATTTTCTACATTCTAGTATCAACTCCTTCTGGTGCATTTTTTTTTTTTTTTTGCATATATGAAAAGGAAAATCTTTCATGTGTGAATGGGACAGATATTGAAAACCTAAGCTTCAAAGTTGCTTAAAACATATGTGTCTGGGATATGTTTTATATAGGTTAAGAGCTACTTATATTTAAATACTGTATGTACTAAAAAGAGTCTGGTACTATGTTTTTCTCTGTTCTTAGATTTTTATTTTTTGCACTTCTGCCCTTTTATTAAAAAATAAAATGATATACTGTGATGCCATAAATAACTTTTTGATACATCCACTGGAACTTTTCTGATCAATTAAAGAAGTATAATTATTTCTTTTAAAAAAAATTTTTATTTATTTATCTAATTGCCAGAGAGAGTGAGAGAGCAAGCACACAAGCAAGGGGGAGCGTGAGGGGGAGAGGCAGAGGGAGAAGCAGGCTCTCTGCTGAGCAGTTAGCTCTCTGCTACTGTGGGACCCAGGATCCCGAGATAAACCTGAGGTGAAGGCAGATGGTTCACTGACTAAGGCACCCAGTCATCCTCATTTCTTGAAGAATTTGTTGGTAGCCAGACACAAAGAATACCAAAACAAAAAGAACACGAGTTGAACAGAATAAGAAACAAAGGTAGGAGCAATGAGGAGGAAGTGGGAGTAAGGGGGGGGGATTAGGGGAAGGACCAAAGTAGGAGGTTGACTAGGAGGGCAAGAGTCCTTCCCCTCTTTCCTGTTTCCTCCTAACCTTTCCTGAAGAGGTTAGGAGGTGCGGGAGGAGGAAGGGGAAGGCAAAAAGGAGGAGGCAGGGGTGGTGCGTGCGAGCCAAGGGAGAGGAGGAGGGGAAGAGGAACGGAGGGATGGCTGGAAAGTGCAGGAGGAAGTGGCGGAGGAGGAAAGCTTCAGACAGGTCACGTTTCACCTGGTGACATACAAGTCAATGAAAACACGGGCAGGAGCTCCTGACATTTGGTTCGTCTGAAATTATAATATTCACGTGTCCCTTATCAGCCTCTGAGTCCCACATTTTTGTGGCATTCTTTTAAAAATTTCATTTTTACATACCAGTGCCCTGTGAGTTTAGTGTCCATGTGCACTGAGTGTGTGTGCGTGTCCGTGTGCGTTTAGCACAGGTGTATGTGTGTATGTTTTACTTTAGGATTTATTCTAAACCCCTAATGAACTTATCTAGGTTAACTGAAAGAAATTGTCCATATGAAAACATTAAAATCTATAAAGCCGTGATCAGGAAAATATAAACAATGGCCAGAACACAAGAAACAAAGAGAATCTTTGGATAACTACCGAGAACATATTATTCAAAGTTTCCTGATATACTTACGATCATGGCAACCATGAGGACCATGATAAAGGCAAAGACAAAGATCTTCATATTTGACTGAGTCCTGTGAAAGCATATATGAAAATCAGTAGCGTATTCATTCCCGCTTTTACAAGTCGAACATTTATTGATCAAACTATGCTCCAAAGCCTTGGGAGATATACAGGAAAAGAAAAAGACAATGGAAACACATTGCCTGTCATCAGGGAACTTAGAACTGGTAGGGGATATTGCTAAATAAAGATAAGTGCTGTGATTTGGAAATAAAGTGCTATAGAAACACCCAAAAGGGACTACTTGAAGAGACCATGAGGATGAGTGCATTAAAGCAAAGCAAAAGCTAAGGTTGTGCGAGATTATGTAGGATAAGTAAGAAGTGTTGGGAGCCAATCTGAGAATGACAAAGGAGGGGGAGGATTACGAGCTGGAAGTGACATCCTTCAGCATGTAGGGGGACAGTGATGGAGTCAGGCTGGCCTCTTAGATTGTTATGAGATTATGGGGCTCACAGAATGACAGGAGGAGAGTTAAGGCAGAGTATAAAGAAATGTTTAGAAGATAGATTGACAAACAATAGGGACTGGTTTCATAACAGAGTGTGTGAAAACAAGCCAGATTTCAGGCTTGAAAATGAATGATATTTGGAAGGGAAAAACCAAATTGAAAAGTTTTAGGGACAATATCTGTAGATACTTTGAGAAATTGAATCGGTAAAAGTAATTGATTCTCCATATTAGCTCCTTCAACTAAATTAATGTGATCTGGGATTATTTGACATGTATTTGTAATTCTCTGTATACAAGTAAACCCAATTTTATTGCTGTAGAAGAAGTAAGGTAGATTATTTATTTCTGAATTGAAGACATAGATATAAAAATTTTCAAACTATAAGGTAAATAATAGGCAAAGGCTTTTTTTTCCAACCACCAGTTTTGATAGAACATTAAAGTAACAACTTATGTTTAGAAATAGAAGAAACTGTTCTTCTGCTAAATAGCTCTAAATTTGCTTTAACATATGAAGCAGAACTCAAGGATGATGGCACTTTCCTTGCTCCTTCTCTGCTTGTTCTGTCTCATTAGTGTAAGCTCAGGACTGTGGCATTTGATAGCTTATGGAATTAAATATTTCTTGGTGAAGTTTTTCTATCATCTATTGTGTACACCAAATATTCAGTCATGTTATGATACAAAATAGGATGTAACTTTTAGCATTGTTTCTACCTGGCAGCTTATTGAAAGAAAAAGATGGAAATACACAGAAAGTGATCTTCCACAGATGAATAAATAACTACCTCGCTAGACTGATTGATTTAGGAGTTTGAAAAGATATATCCCCAAAACACAATGAAAAACATCTGAGATACTACAAACTTTTTTCCAGCCAAATTACAATAAAATGAAAATGGGTTAAGAAAGTGAAAATTATTGAAATGAAATAGTACTTTATACAATGTTAACTTTGCAGGAAAAAAACCCTATTTTGAATGATGAAAATGACAATGAGAAGGTTATGGAAAATGAATTAGTGCTGGGAATAAAGTAACTTTTAAAAAAGGTAACTTTAAACTCTGAAATAAACATATTTGCCAAAAGAGAGCGGACACTCTTCTGAGACCATTTTCTCACAAAATTTCGATTCCGACTTTGAGTTAAAAGTCGTTCTTTAAAAAAAAAAAAATAAAACAAAAAACAAACAAACAAACAAAAAAAAAAAAGTAAAAGTATCTCTTAACAAAGTTGATGTCATGAATTTAGTCAAGGATAAAAGGTTTTTAGAAAATCCCACCAGCAGAGATGATGGAGCACAATTCCTTCTTTCCACATCGTTCTCTTTGTAACATGACTGCTGTCAATTCAGAGGTCGTGACATCCTCAACTCACCTTCAGATCTTCACATCAGATCATTATGTCTTTAAATTGTTTCTTTATGAGAAATTATCAGTCAATAATATACATTTTATAAGTGGTTTTTAAGTTGTTCCAATGAACAATAGATTAAAATAAAACATCATACTTGATCGTACGTGAATGTATTACCTGTTATCCAAGATGAGACTCAAGAGTCAGAGACTGGAAGTCTGAAGCCCCAAGAGACGAGGTGCTTTTCCTGAGCACGGATGTATTTAAGTACACTGAAATCCTCCATTTGTTTTTCTAAATCATGTCAAATATGAGATCATATTATTGAATTGAAAATAATGACCAAAACCTGTCCCCACAGAAACCAAGATGAACATGCTGATTTTTACAACAGAAGATTGTAAAGCATATGACCAGGAAACAAATGGACCCATCAAATATTAATCTTAGTGTCAGTCTAGGCATCTGTGAATAAGACAGAGAGAAAAGTAAGTTGCAGTAAGCCAAGCGTAGAAATGATTGAAACATTTAAAATGTTTCCAAAGAGCACCATCTCCCTATTTCAACAAATGCATGTCCAGATGGAACACCTCTATGCCAAAAATGATAACCACTTTATTAAAGAACTACTTGTGCTTAATAAGTGGTGACAATAGTCATAATAAAATTGAAATCTTCATTTATTTCAAGTATGTTTCCTCCGAATTATTAAAGTGTGCTTTTCTTCTATTGATTGGCAAACTTTAAGTCTTAAAGATATCCAAAATTGGCCAAAATTCATTCATTCATTGAATACTGTAATTAATAAAATAATTCTTCTTTTGAAATCAAGTGACCATAGATGCTTAGTCTACATTACTCACAAGTAGCTGGAGGCACATATTTTGGAATTTAATTTACTTCCTTTGAGCCTTTAGGCGCTCATGTTCCTCAGTGGGAGCCATATGTGTGTGCATGATTATACACTAGACAGAAGGAAAATTCCTTTTCATTTAGTTTCTAGGGAAATTTGTATAATAGTTCACCTTTTGGCCACCTGTCAAATAATTTGATGTCAAAACTGACATTAATTCAGTCAGAGCTAAATATAAGGAAATCATTTTTAAGGTTTGTAAATATTATGTCTTAGCCTACTGTTACTCATAATGTGATACATAGAACTATCAGAATCAGAATCATGTGAGAGCTTGCGCAAGTGCTAATGAATAGACCTTCTTTCTATATTCGCTGCATCAGAACCTTGGGGATACACTAGGAATCTCATTTTAACAGTATCCCCAGGCAATGACCTGTGTAGCATAAAGTTTGAGAAACCAAATGATAGACTCAGTAGTATATTATTTGTCTAGAGACTAGGTCCCATAAATACAATTTAAGGTTTAATTTTTATCAAGTATCTTAAGAAAATACTTATTAGGTGAATAATCTATGCTATATTTGAACCACCCATTAAAAATTACTGCTATTCTCTGGGTAATATATAAAACATACAAATGTTTTAGACGGCAAAAAGAATTACAGTCAAATTCATTTTAAATTATTTAGTACACTTTCATTGATTTCATTGATTTCTAAGCCTTATAGATATATATTCTCTTCTCAAATGCAAAGCATATGATCTCCCTAATATGAGGAAGTGGTTATGCAACATGGGGGCTCAAGTGGGTAGGAGAAGAATCAATGAAACAAGATGGGATTGGGAGGGAGACAAATCATAAGTGACTCTTAATCTCACAAAACAAACTGAGGGTTGCTGGGGGGAGGAGATTTGGGAGAAGGGGGTGGGATTATGGACATTGGGGAGGGTATGTGCTTTGGTGAGTGCTGTGAAGTGTGTAAACCTGGTGATTCACAGACCTGTACCCCTGGGGATAAAAATATATGTTTATAAAAAAAAATTAAAAAAAAAAGAAAGAAATGTAAATTTAATTAAAAAAAACTAATCTTTAGTATATTCTCAATGGAAAAAAGATATATAGGGTTTAGTAAGTACTGAAACACATCTGATTTAAAAAAAGTAAAGGCCCTGCTTATTCACTTGGTATTGTCATATGACTTGCTTTCTTAGTAAGTATTAGTTTTTCTTTGTAAGTTTTTTTTGTCTCTCCCCTTCTGACTCTCACTTACTTTTTTCTTTCACTATTACTTTATTGATTCATGTAAGTAAGGTTACTTGGCAGTATTCTAATAGATCTATGCAATTCATAATCTCTTAAAGAAAAAGTAAACTAATTCTCCAAGGGCAATACCAAAGAACATGAAGAAAACCAAACTGCTAGGTAATAAAAATAGATAGATGCTAATATACACATTTACAATTAAACTTAACTCACCCATATTTTAGGTTGGACATCAAAATGTTAGCATTTTTCCATTCATCACTTCCTACTGTAACAAGATAGGAAGGATGGGGATTGTGTGTGAGTGTGAGAAACAAGAAGATGGAATCTAAACACTGGAATAACCTTCCATTTGTTATGGTGCCATCCTCCAGGGACAGTGTGTCATTTCAGAATATCGATGGACCAGAACATGTCCTGACATTTTATAGTTCAGTAAAACAAATATCCTTTCCTCCATAACCAACCAGTGTTCTGTTTGAAAAATGCCAGAGTTTAGATTTACAAGGGAGACATCAATAAAGAGCCCTTGCTATATCACAAGTGCGGCTTTAAATTGTTGGCATAAGTGTGCAAACAGTGAATAGGATTTTATGGTGGTATTTTTGTTGGATTTTCCTTAGGCTTCTTCCTTCTCTTCTTTTTTTCTTATTGTCTTTATTTGTCTCATAATAAGATAGGTTTATAGTCTAAACAAAATCCATAATGTTTATTTATTTAACTAAAGGACATCTCATGTATATTCTTTTTTTTTTTTAAGATTTTTTTTATTTATCTGATAGAGATCACAAGTAGACAGAGAGGCAGGCAGAGAGAAAGGGAAGCAGGCTGCCCACTGAGCAGAGAGCCCGATGCAGGACTCAATCCCAGGACCCTGAGATCATGACCTGAGCCGAAGGCAGAGGCTTTAACCCACTGAGCCACCCAGGTACCCTGTCCCGTCTATATTCTTGTGTGAATACTAAAATGTAGAAGGAATCAACCATAGACTAGCAGATGTATAAGAATGTATGAGTGACCTGGAAAACCGGGTAATGAGAAACACTTTACATTTACAAAAATGTAAAGAGATTTTAAAAAGTAAGATAGCTTAAGGGATCTCTTAGATAACATCAAGAAAATGAATATTTGCGTTAGAAATGTCCCAGAAGAAGAAGAAGAGAGAGAATGGGGGAATTAAACTTACTTCAAGAAAGAATACCAAGTGTAAGGTGATATCTCAATGTGGTTTTTATTTGACTCTCCCTGATGGCTAGTGATGATGAACATTTTAACAACATGTGTTGGAGGGGATGTGGAGAAAGGGGAACCCTCTCACACTATTGGTGGGAATGCAAGTTGGTGCAGCCTCTTTGGAGAACCGTGTGGAGATTCCTCAAGAAATTAAAAACAGAATTTCCTTATGACTGGGCAATTGCACTCCTGGATATTTACCCCAAAGATACAGATGTTGTGAAAAGAAGGGCCATCTGTACCACAATGTTTATAGCAGCAATGGCCACGGTCGCCAAACTGTGGAAAGAACCAAGATGCCCTTCAACAGACGAATGGATAAAGAAAATGTGGTCTTTATACACTATGGAGTATTATGCCTCCATCAGAAAGGATGAATATCCAACTTTTGTAGCAACAAAATTTTGTAGCAGAAAATTTTGTAGCAAAAATTTTGTAGCAATCCAAATTTTGTAGCAGAATATCCAAATTTTGTAGCAACATGGACGGGACTGGAAGAGATTATGTTGAGTGAAATAAGTCAAGCAGAGAGAGTCAATTATCATATGGTTTCACTTATTTGTGGAGCATAATAGCATGGAGGACAAGGGGCGATGGAGAGGAGAAGGGAGTTGGGGAAAATTGGAAGGGGAGATTAATCATGAGAGACTATGGACTCTGAAAAACAATCTGAGGGGTTTGAATTGAGGGGTGGGGGGTGGGAGGTTGGGGTACCAGGTGGTGGGTATTATAGAGGGAACGGATTGCATGGAGCACTGGGTGTGGTGAAAAAATAATGAATACTGTGATGCTGAAAATAAATAAAAATTAAAAAAAAAAAGAAAGAATACCAAGTAAACATCCCTAATCTAGAGAAAGAAATGGACATCAGGTCCAAAGGAGATGAGCCCATACTGGTCAACACCAGGACACATAATAATTAAAATGTTAGATATAAAATATAAGAGAATTTTAAAAGCACCAAGAGAGAAGCAAATGTTACATATAAGGGAAAACCTCTAGGGCTATTAGTTGATTGTTCAGCAGAAACCTTGTAGGCCAGGGGCGCCTGGGTGCCTCAATGGGTTAAACCTCTGCCTTCAGCTCAGGTCATGATCTCAGGGTCTTGGGAATCAAGCCCCACATGGGCTCTCTGCTCAGCAAGGAGACTGCTTTCTCCTCTTTCTCTGTCTACCTCTCTGTCTCCTTGTGAACTTTCTCTCTCTGTCAAATAAATATATAAAATCTTTCAAAAAAAAAAAAAAAAAAAGACAGACACTTTGTAGGCCAGAAAGGAGTTGCATGATATGTACAAAGTGCTGGAAGGAGAAGACTTACGACCAATCCCTGCAAAGTTATCATTCACAAAGAAGGAGAGATAATTTCCCAAACAAACAAATGGCAAAGGAGTTTGTCAGCACTAAATTAGTTTTACAAGAAATAGTAAAGGGGCTTCTTTGAGTGTGAAAGAAATGGCCACAATTAGATGTAAAAAAATATGAATAAAAAGATGTAAAAATGAAAGCACATAAAAAACAGAGTAGCGAGTTGAAATATTTTTTAGAATGTGTTTGAACTTATATAATCATTAACTTATTAATATCGACTGCTGTATATTCAGCTTGTTGTATGCAACGCAGTTAAGCACAAACTTCAAACCTGGAAGAGATGCACAAAAAACGAGGACAAAAAAGCTAAAGATATCAGTACAGAAACCCATGAATCAAGAGAAGAAGAAAGGAAATGATGTGGTATATGCACACACATTAGAATGTGTACACACACACACACACACACACACACACACACAGAGGAATATTATACAGCCATGAAAAGAATGAGATGTTGACATTTGCAACAACATGGATGGACCTAGAGGAAATAAGTGAAATAAGTCAGACAGAGAAAGAAAAATCCCATCTGATTTTACTCATGTGTGAAATCTAAAGTCAAAATAAGTGAACACACAAAAGTAGAATTAAACCTATAAATTCAGAGAATAATCTGACTCTTCCAGAGGAAGGGGGCACATAACATGGGTAATGAGTGAAAGGGAATGATTGCTACAAGCTTCCAGTTATGGAATGAATAAGTCATGATAATAAAACACATAGCATAGGGAATAGAGTCAATGGTATTGTAGTAGCATATGGTGACAGATGAAGGCTACACTTGTGGTGAGCACAGCATAGCATGTAAAGAGTTGTGTTGCTTTGTTGTACTCCTGAAACTAATGTAACATTGTGTGTCACATATACTCAAGTTTTTTAAAAAGAAAAGAAATATTTGGCCTTTTGCTCCTAAGGCATTTGTTACAGAGTGTATCTTTTTATCATAAAGAGAACTTCAGTGCTATTGGCAGAAGTATTGTCAGCTCATGGACTTCTGTATCTTCAGAGTCTTATAATATGCCTGACATGCAGTACAAACTCGATAAATATTAGTTTGATGAATAAATAAGTTTATAAGATGATTTTAGGCAGTACATGAATAGAAGTGTTTTTTAAAATTTTTGTTTATATTATTGTGTATCAAAAACTGTACATATAACTACATAGTAAACCTGTGGCTTGGGTTATGATTATATGTTTCTTTTTAAAATAAATGTAAACAGTGTAAGTTAAAAATATTCATTAAATACAGCCTAGATAGGAAATGCATTTGCCAAACATTCAAAACACCATGTTGGAGAAACACAGGCTTACAGTAATGGAACACATTCAATGACAAGATCTCTGTTACTTTAGAGACTTTGAGAAGTTCAATGATGAGTGGAGCTAAGCAAGAATAAATTTCCCTTAATTTAATTTTTCAGAGAAATTAGAAGAGATATTTTTGTTCATAGTTGAAAAATGTACATGTTTTGAGTTTGTTTCTACCTATTATTTAGACAGCAGACTATCTTATAAAAAGAAAACACTAATTTTTATTTGGTATGTACATATGAAAAAAGAATATATACACATGGACATGCAATATTTATGTAAATACATACACATGTACTAGTGCCAAAACAAGTACGTGGACTTAACTCTTCCAATTGTAAGAATAGTATTAGAACACATACCCTTATATATGTTCAGAGACTTCTGGGCAGTTCTGATGAACACTGTTTTTTCTCCTTAGGAAAAATGCAGAGTTTCACATAGAATGAAGTGTTGAACAGTGTAAGGCAATAAATTTTGCCTGACAAGGAAGGATGTCCACATTCTTCACTAACTCATATTTCTCTAAATTACATTTAATGTAATAACTCAGAATGAAAAAATAAGTTCCCATTTTTATATAACATAAAAATGCTAACATTTACTTTCTGAGAGATTCTAGCAGACTGTTAGATGAGCAAAATATTGTTTGATGACTTACTTTTTAAATTATTTTCCACATACCTGAAAGACACATAGAACCACAATCCTTATCTGAGTCTACAAATCCCTCTAGCCTATTTAGTTACTGGCAAGCACCTAGGTTAAATAATATATTCTCTTTCATTTTATTATAATAAAAAAGAGACTTGACAAACTTAGAAGAAAATGTGAGTTCACGTGGATGCATTCTGTGGACAGGAGACTGAGGAAAAAACATACTCACAGTGCTTATACATAACTAGGGAAATACAAAAATAAGCAGAGATAACCAAGAGACAATTGAGTCTGTCAGTCTATCTTGCAAGCAGAAATTCAGGGTTATATTAAAATATTTGGGCAATATAGGGGCAATTAAAATTCTTAAAATGGCAAGGTGATAGAAGAAGGAGTAAATTGAGGAAAGAGGCTAAGGTCCACACCCTACTGATCATCAACGTTAAGTCTGAGAAAAAGGACTTGAGGCAAAACACATAGAAGTAGGAGAAGGAAGGGAATCACAGGGAGACCTACTGATGGGTAAGATGGAATCAAGAGGACCAACTGCAGTGGTGTCTTTGGGAGCAAGCTCCAATTACCTCTGTGCATTGTTACTAATAATTGTGAGATTAATTGAGATAATGCATATTAGTCACATTGCACATAATAGATGTTCACTCTATGTTACCTGTTATTATCATTATTACTACTTTCACCTCAACCATTCTTACTAAAATGAATACTTTTGGTAGGGAGTAAAAAGGAGAGAAAAGACATTGCCTCTGGAGTAGAAGATCAGCATACCTTTGGGACTAGAAGGGGAGAATCAGTGTCCAGTGAGATCATTAGAGAAGGTTACACGGGGAGTTGGATGTTTATGACAAATGGATTGGGTATTCTCTTTGATGGAGAAAGGGTAATGCTTTTCTAAGAATAGGGGAAGGGTAGGTCATTAAAGCCTTGAGGAGAGTAGTGAAGCTACCAACATTTTGGGGGAACAAAAAAGAAATACAGCTACCTCTCACTCCAGCAAAGAAGTGTTTGCAAGAAGTTCCAAATACCCAGTAAAGTATAGAAAACATAGACAAAGGGGAAAATTGTCTGATTAGGAGATTTTTGGTTTTTACCCTTTAGAATTTAACTGCCAGGGTAAAAGAGCAGTAGAAGTAGATTTTTAGAGACTTTCCAGGGTTAGGCTTTCCCAGGTAGGTGGGTCAAAGGCAGGGAGTCATTGTGAACTATTTAGCAAATATTGAAAATGATCGAGAGTAAAGCCCAGGTGAGTGGGAAAGGAAGGAGGTCCAGGGAAAGTAAATGGAATGGAAACCACATGACAAGCCCTTACATGACAAGAGGATTCTTTGAAGTCACCCAAAAAGTCCCCTAGATTTACTCATTCCCCCTTCTCAAATATGTATCTCATGGTGACTCTCATAACACAAATTGCAAGGCCCTGAGGGCCTTCACCCACCCTGATGTGGTTTCCATGGGTGTCTCCAGCCCCCACAGTTCTCAAGCCAGGCTGGGCTCCTCTTGTTCTCTCCTCCTTCTGCCAGGCACCTGCCTCAGTGAATTTGCTTTGACTGTTGCTTCTGCTGCACCTGGGTTCCTCCGGCTACTCTCACGTCCTTTTCATTTCACAGGTCAAGTGTCAACTTGCCAGAGTGGCCTCCCCTCACTGCCCTCTCTAAACTATCCTCCTGCTATTCTCCTTCTCCTCGGTAGCACACTTATCAGCACTTGGCATAGTACCTGCTGCTTCTTTTCTTGCTTTTGTCTTCCTCCAGTCATTAGAATGTGAACACCATCAAGCCAGGAATCTTGTTTTGTTTTTTGTGTTACAACAACATTCAGAAAAAATGTTTGGCCTATCATACATGCTCAACATTTGTTAGAAAGAATGTCTAACCACCAAAAGAAGGACTTAGAATTTTTAGGTTCCCAAAGCCTGACTCTCTTCTTCTGGGGGTGATGTTCTGGGCTCTCATCTGGGCAGGCAAGGACTTTGACTACAGACTTGAGAATCTGGATAAAAGTTGTTGGACGAGACACATGGGAGCAGAAACAGTCACAGAGCTGTTACAGTGAGGACTAAATCCTGCCAAGGGACAGCCATAGTGGGCTCCAGAAACTGAAGGTTTGGTCTGAGAGGCACTCTTGAGATTGAGGGCCTTTGCTGTCCACATGGTGTCAGTTAGTTGTTAGAGAGCTGGTTATGCCAGTAACAGTGGCCTCATCTCTATGTATGAGGGATAGAAAAAGAAAAGAAAAGACCATACAGCTAAAAATGCATTTGAAATTTTAATGTTTTGGCAAGAGATGTGAGATTCTGTCTCAGCAATTGTGCTAGAGAGATTTCAGTTGGTCATCAATACAGTTAATAAGAGACCACAATCCAGATCTAGCATGTCCAGCGTGATATAAAGGAAGAGTACAGACACAACAGATAATATTTCACACAATTTTGCTTTGGCTCAGGATTGTTCCCTTTTCAACAGGAAGTCAGACATGTTGGTATCCAAGGTGATAGGATGGATATGGAAACTGTGTACAAAGATTTTTCCAGTCAAACCTATGAATAAAGAGAAAATACTGGATTAGCTATTAACTTTATATTCCAAGATATATATACGTATGTATGTAGATATACATGCTTATATGTATACATATATATGCATAATACATAAAGCATGTAAACATACATTATGATCTTGCAGAAATATAAATTTTTATACTAAGTACTAATTAATATTTCCTAGTGCCACACGAAATACTAAACGTATCCCCACTCATGTGCTTGTTGGTACTCAGTGCCACCATAATAGGCTGCGCAGA
This sequence comes from Mustela lutreola, assembly GCF_030435805.1. NCBI lineage: Eukaryota > Metazoa > Chordata > Mammalia > Carnivora > Mustelidae > Mustela > Mustela lutreola. Next base: position 11,706,885 of record NC_081290.1, read on the forward strand.
CGTATTTGTTGTACAAGTGACTAAATAATTCATAGTTAATAGCCAGATTCTGCAACAGTTCTTTTTAATGCCTTCATTAAATGAGAAATGCTTATATTTTTGAGCATGTTTAAGGGAATATTTTAAATTCCAAGATGTGTGTTGAGTATAAAATACATTAATACTTCTTTTTTTTTTTTTTAATTTTTTATTTTTTATAAACATATATTTTTATCCCCTGGGGTACAGGCATGTGAATCGCCAGGTTTACACACTTTACAGCACTCACCATAGCACATAGCCTCCCCAATGTCCATAGAAATGACTATATCTTGATTTAATTTGAATGTACATTTGTCATACAGTCATATTAAGTAAAATACCCTTTGAATATTTAAAAAACCCTCTTTAAAAACAAATCCTTCATGATTCATTTGGTTAGATGTCTTTATTTATATGTTTATTGTGTAAATATTCTGTCAGTTTTATTTCCTTCTGCCTTATGATGTTCTTCTGATAGTTCTTGCTTTGTCTGACCCTCCTAATGCTTGTAGTTCAGGCATTACTCTTGACCTTTCCATACTACCCCTTTATTGTGCTCATAATTCTATCTTAGCACTTAATAAAATTTTAAAATAAATTTCTTTCTTTTTCTAGGGGCCCTTGGATGGCTCAGTCAGTTAAGTGCCTGCTTTTGGCTCAAGTCATGATCTCAGGTCCTAGGATGGAGCCCTATGTTGGGCTCCTTGCTCAGCGAGGAGTCTGCCTCTCCCTCTCCCTCTGTGTGCTCACTTTCTCTTGCTCTCTCTTTCTCTCAAATAAATAAATAAAATAAAATAAACGTGTTTCTCCTTCTAAAGATGAAGTTGAGGGCATGCGAGTCGGTAACTCATTTCTATTTATCAAGTCTCTCAGCTAGTGGATGAGTGATAAGCAATTGCAAAATACAGAACTTAGGAATGACAGCAATACAGCCCAACTTCAACCCACATCAAGGATGTTATTTTTATCACATAACATTATTTGGAAACGTTGTCTGATCCTTTTCCAATACTGGGAAGACCAAACTGGAGAAGAGAACCCAGCTGTAGACCAATGTCCTGACAGGTAAAACCCACCCCCTGGATTAATCTCCAGCTGGCACCTGTGTGCAGTGTAGCCTCAGCAGTGGAGTGTTTCAGAGGAGGAGCCCTTGGGCTTGATCCCTGGGTGGAATCCCGCCTCTTCCACGTATTACTTACACTGTGATCAAGGGCAATTAATATAGACCCCCTGTGCATGTTGGTACCACCTCCACATTGGGCGTGAAAGTTAACAGCCTCACAGGTGTATGTGAGCATGAACCTGGTTAATACTGACAGAGGGTTTAGAACCGTGGCTGACACGTGTTAATACTCAGTGAATAGCAGCAATTCCTCTTGGATTTGCTGTTCCACATTTTGTCATGTTGGCCCTTTTTACCCATTTATTATTTTACTATAGATATACTTAGTTTTTTAAAGTTTTTTTATTTATTCATTTGACTGAGAGAGAGAGATCACAAGTAGGCAGAGAGGCAGACAGAGAGAGAGGGGGGAAGCAGGCTCCCCGCTGAGCAGAGAGTCTGATGCGGGGCTCAATGCCAGGACCCTGGGATCATGACCTGAGCCGAAGGCAGAGGCTTAACCCACTGAGCCACCCAGGCACCCCTAGATATATTTAGTTTTGACCAGCAATTTAATTTTAAGATGTAAGTTAAGGCAGTTGATCCTAATAATTTTCATCAGAGTAAAAAGTTTTCTTTTTCTATTTTTGAATCTATAAGATAATTTGGATATTAACCAAACTTATTACAGATATTCTACTTCTTAATTTCTGGACTGTTTTTGTAAAATAAATTAATATGACCTATATCTTCTCCCCTTAAGGAATTCCTGCAGAAATCAAGTTTTAAATATATATATGTGTGAAAAAAAAAATATATATATATATATATATATATATATATATATATTAGTGTTAGGAAATTAAAATTCAATATAAATGCAATTCTTTATCACTATTATTTTAACCTTATACTGCTATATTTAACTACATGTTTTTATTTTAATTACTGACTTGGAGATTTTACTTAAATTTGTTCAAATTTCTATGTGAGAATTTGGGATTTTTTCCCTTTATTTGATATCTTTATTTTTGTGACAGAAGGCCAATATACTTATCCAAAATGTCAAACATACCTAAGTGGGAATAAATGGGTAGGTAATTTCCTTCAGGGGATTCCAAGGATTCATGGCTATCTGCTGTGGATGAATAGCCTGGCTATATTGGGGGAAGGTAAACTTCTGTTGAACGTGGTAGATTTGGAAATACAGAAAAATAAAATTATTAATCACCCCTCATGGAATTTCTTCCAAGTTGCAAAAGAGAGATCAAACAATATGAATTATAACTTCATTTATTTAGATAATTTCTAAGTTATTCTAAGTAGACCTGGCAAAAGCAGAGTGAAATTATATAGAAATCACTGGAAATAATATCACATTATAGAGTGAAGTACAAAATTGAAGAAATCTTCTGATCAATTCATTCACCCTGGGGAAAATACCTGAAAGAAAAAGGAAAATTTATCTGTACTAAAGTAAAAGAAGAATTTTAAAGAAGAACCAAGGTATCTAAGTGTATCATTTCTTTTTCCATTTCTGGTCTTCAGAGTCAAAGAAGCTCACTATAATTGCTCCTGGTTTTATTCACTGGAATTTGGGATTCTGAGCCAGTTGCCTAATCTCTCTGAGCATCACTTACACTGCCGGACTATCCAAATTAATATGAAAAGAACATTCTGCATAGTGCCAGGCACATATTTTCTATTCATAAAATGTTCTTTCCTTCCAAATTCTTCCTTTAAGTCTGTTTCATAAGCTTTATTTGGATTATTATATGGGATAAAGATAGAATTAAAATAACAATGTCCTAGAGAATAATTTATAGTTCTTATGAATGCCAACCTATTTTCCTAATTGCTGGGGACCAAGTATTTAGTGGATACATGGCTATAATAATGATTCATATGGTGGAAGAATGTTAAATTCTAAATAGCAGTGAGAACTTACTAAAATCAGAGGGGTTTTCAGTGTGAGGATTATGGTTTGAAAGCACTGATGTAAAATACAGTTTCCGTTATAAAATCTTTAGAGGACATTTTTACATTGTATAGGATAATGATTAGAATAACACCTAATACTCTTGGTACATCTATTGCATTCTTGGCATTGTGTTATATAGTTTGCATATATTATTTGAAATGATCCTCACAAAAGCCCTTAGTCAACATTTTATTTCCATGTTTGTATGTCAGTTGATGGTGCACTTGCTGCCTGGGATTAAGTACTTAATGAATATTACACACAAAAAAAGTCATGGAGCTATTTTTGGAAGATAAATTTGCTGGTTCCAAAGCCTGTGTCCTTTCACTGAGATACACGTGTCTCCAGGCAGAATACTGGTTCTAAGCATGCCTGTGGTAAGAAAATAGCTTCAAAGAGACTTTGATTTTGAGACATCAGGTCATGTTATTCTTTTTTTTAAATTTCAATTTTAATTCAAGTAATTAACATAAAAAGTGTTATTGGTTTCAGAGGTACAGGTCTGTGATTCATCAGTCTTATACAACCAAGTGCTCACTACATCACATGCCTCCCTTAATGTCCATCACCCAGTTACGTCACTACTATCAAATGACCTCCAGAAAATTAGAGGGGAAAATTTTAAGGATTCTGACAATGGACAAACTGATCTGGTACATTTAGAAGCATGCGTTGTTGGCATACCCTCCCCAAATTTACTATACATTCTGACAACTGAGTATTGAATTTCACAGAATGCAGTATCTGTTACTTGGTGCTGAAAATTGTATTGCTAATGAACGTCTTTATCTCAGTAGAGGATGTTCTTCTAGATAGAAATAAAAAAGAAAGGATTTAATTTTTCGGTTTATTCATAAAGCCAACCTGAATCTTTCTGGGTTTTGTTTTGTTTTTATTGACTGGGAAAGACCTTCACAGACGAGATCGGGCGCGTTCAGGGTGGTATGGCCTTAGACAGACCTTCACAATATTTTACCGGGAAACATTAACTGATGCATTTTCATTTACAAAGTCATCTACTATATAAATATTCAAAATTCTATATCTGGAGTAAATCCTATTCTCTTTAATACATTTCTTACTTTTTGCAATTGTTTGGGTCTTTGGAATTTTAATGAAGTTAGTTAACTTGTCACATGTTTTAAATAGAGAATGGTATGTGTGTAAACATCTCTTAAGACACTAAACTACTTTAGATATAATAGTAAAAACTATTTTTAGTAAAAAACTATTTTAGTAAAAACTATTCCCGGGAAAAACATGTTTCTCTTAGTATTATCATTTATGTTCCGGTTAATAATATTTAGCAACTATCTCCTCTCAACAAAAGTCAAAGTTGAAGCTGAAATAATTTTATTTTCTTTAAAAAAAAATATTTATTTATTTATTTGGCAGAGAGAGAGAGAGGTGAGGACAAAGAGGCAGAGCTGCAGGCAGAGGGAGAGGGAGGCTTGATCTCAGGACCCCAGGATCATGACCTGAGCTGAAGGCAACCCATTAACCAACTGAGCCACTCAGGCACCCCTGAAATAATTTTCTTGATATTAATACTTGATATACAAATCCAACATTAAGTTCTTAGAAAATGATGGCAAAAGTAGTTTTTACTCTCCTTTATCTTATACCTGCTATATCTTTCCCCCTAAAAAAATTAAAATATTTGTTACCCATACTTAAGACAAACTACAGGCTGTGAAAGTACAGGCACTCAATTGTCTAAATTAAGAGTTGCACTGCAAAATAGTTTCTAAGCAGTAAGCTGCATAATTTCTCTTTCCTAAATAGTGTATTATTTGGATTGTTTTGATACGATTATATATATGTATGCTTTTTCCCCAAAGATTAATTTATTTTAGAGAGAGAGAGAGAGCAGGGGAAGGGGCAGAGGAAGAGGAGAGAGCTCTTAGGCAGACTCCCCCCTGAGTCTGATGTGGGGCTTGATCCTACAACCATGAGATTGTGACCTGAGCCAAAATCAAGAGTCAGATGCTTAAGTGACTGAGCACTCAGGTGCCTCTATAAATGTAAATTTAAGTATGCAAATGGAAATTGTATTTTCCCTAGCCATATGCATTCGGTTTATATTCACATAACAAAGAACACTCTCATAGGAACGTCTTCAGTATTATCTGACACTTAAGGATGGGCAACAAGTTTATTCACTATAGTGATTCTCAAAATCTTCTACAGGCATACCTCATTTTATTGAACTTCGCTTTACTGAACTTCACAATATTTTGTCTTTTTTTTACAAATTGAGAGTTTATGGCAACCCTGCATCAAGTGTCAATTGGTGCCATTTTTTCAACAGTATTCACTCTCTTCATTTCTCTGTGTCACATTTTGGCAATTCTTGAAATATTTTGAACTTTTCCACTATATATTACTTGTTATGATGACTTGTGATCAGTGATCTTTGATGTTACTATTGTTATTGCTTTGGGGCACCATGAACCACATCTATATGAGAGGTGAACTTAATAAATGGTGCGTGCATTCTGATTGCTCCACCAACCAGCTCCAACACCTTTCTCCCTCTCTGTGGGTCTCATTGGCATTGCACCTGGTCACCCGAGGGTTCTGATGGAGATGCAATAAGGTTAATGTTGTTTCCTTGCCTGCTAATGCAAAATCCATTCTGTAGTTCATGGATCGAGGGGTAATTTTGACTTTCAAGTCTTATAAGTTAAGAAATACATTTTGTAAGTTTATCACTGCCATACATAGTAATTTGTCTGATGGATCTGAGCAAAGTTAATTGAAAAACTTCCGGAAAGGGTTCATCATTTTAAATGTCATTAAGAACATTTGTGATTCATGAGCTAAAATTATCAACATGAACAGAAGTTTGGAAGAAGTTGATTTCAACCTTAATGGATGACTTTGAGGGTCCAAAACTTCAGTGGAGGAAGTAACTACAGATGTATATGAAATAACAAGAGAACTAAAATTAAAAATGGATCCTAAACATGTGACTGAATTGTTGCAGTCTTGTGATAAAACTTTAAAGAAGGAGATGCTTCTTATGAATGAGCAAAGAAAGTGGCTTCTTGTTTCTTGAGATGGAATCTACTCCTGGTGAAGATGCTGTGAAGATTGTTGAGATGACAACAGAGAACTCAGAATATTATATAAACTTAATTGATAGAGTAGCAGCAGGTTTTAAGAGGATTGATGCAAATTTTGAAAGAAGTTCTACTCTGGGTAAAATGCTATCAAACGGCATCACATGTTACAGAGAAATCATTCATGAAAGGCAAAGTCAATCAATGTAGCAAACTTCATTATCCTCTTCTAAGAAATGCTACATCAACCACAGCCTTCAGCAGCCATCACCCAGATCAGTCAACAGCCATCAGCATCAAAGTAAAACCCTCCACTGGAAAAAAGATGACAACTTACTGAAAGCTCAGATGATGGTTTTCAATCTTTAGAAATAATGTATTTTTTTTTTTTATTTTATTTTTTATTTTTTATAAACTTTAATACAGGTATGTACCTTGGTTTTTAGACATAATGCTACTGTGCATGTAGTAGTCTTCAACAAGGTATAAACATAACTTTTATATGCACTGGGAAACCAAATAAATTCTCTTTGATTCTTTTGACTTTTATTATTTCAATATTTGCTCTATTGTGTTGATCTGGAACTGAACCCGCATTAGCTCCAAGATATGCCTATAGTTAGGGATTTCCTTTATATTAATGAAATAGACCGTGTTATAAAAAATTAAGTGACATTGTCGTGATGAGCACTGGTTATTTTATGTATGTTTTGAATCACTAAATTGTATACCTGAAATTGGTATTACATTGTTTGTTAACTAATTGGGATTTAAATTAAAAAAAAAAAAAAACTAACTAACTAAATAAATAAATAATAAAAAGAAAAAAGTGACAAAGAAATATTCTTAAAATGTTGGTTTAAAAAATAAAACAAAAGATCTACTAATCCTTGAGCATCTGCCATTCTGAATGTGTATTATGTGTATTATCTGCACAAGACTATTGTAAAGTTGATTTTTTTCACTGCTTTATAGACAAAGAGGTTTCTGAATTTCTAAAATCTTCATTTTGAATGCCCTACCATCAAAAAGCAAGATCTTGGAATATAATAATAAAAAATAAAACTATCACAATATACTGCTTCTAGTTTATATTTGTCAATTCTGTTGGGAAAAAAAAACCTCATAAAAATAATAAATAAGAGTATTAAACTAATTAGAAAAAGAATTCTTAAAAATATTTTAGTATCTTTAAAAATATTGTTTGTATTTTTCTGCCAAGTAATATTTGGCTGTATAGACATTTTTCACAGGTAAAAAGTATGAGAGAAAAGATGTATGAAAATATATCTTGTTTTCCAAAAGGAAGACAAAAACTCCAGGCAGTGGAAAATCTCAACACTGTTTAAACCTTGTTTCTCCATAATATGGTTGCTTTGTGGTTTAAAATATCAGTTACCCATTCGGATTCTAAGAAATTACTATGATCACCTATTACTTTTCTGCCCGATTTTTGTACTCACATATTCTAAAGAGTGTTTTATACAGGATGACTCAGAACATGATAACAGGAAGTGAAAATGTTAGTATGTATATTACTATTAACATTATATTTTTATGCAGACTCACTTCTGCCATTATCTAGTTCAGTGTTTCAGGGAAGTTTTTATTCTCTCTTGGGCTCACTTTCTTATGTGTATAGATTTAGCTGGCTATAGGCAAAAAGAATTTCCCAGATGTATTTTCTAATTTTCTCTGAACATGTATCTGAAAAACATTTAGATATGTAATAAAATTGCATCCTTATAAAAATAAATGTGCTTCAGTATTTGCATAAATGAACTGAAGCCTGGTAACCATCTACCAATTATAAACACTTATCTGCCTGAATGACAAACCACATAATATAATAGGACTCATATCCACTACTTATTAGCACTATAGAATGAAAAAATAATGTTGGTCTTCAATTTTTATGTCTATAAGATTATGGCCATAGAAACATAGTCTGTGTACATGTTATTGCAGAATTTAGCAATACTGTTTATAATAGAAAATATTATTATGGAGATTAAAGATGTTAAGTCAGAAAATACAAATTCAAGGAATTGTAGAGGTCAAATGAGTGATTTAAATTAATAAAATAGAATTACATATTCAAAATCTAAAGAACGCATCAAACTCAACACCCAAAAAACAATCCAGTTCAGAAAGGGGCAGAAGACATGAATGGACACTTTTCTGAAGAAAACATCCAGATGGCTAATAGTCAAAAGGACAGATGGTCCATATTATTCATCATCAGGGAATACAAATCAAAACCACGCTGAGATACCATCTCACACCTGTCAGAATGGCTAAAATTAACTACACAAGAAACAACAGATGTTGGCAAAGAGGCAGAGAAAGGAGAACCCTCTTGCACTGTTGGTGGGAATGCAAACTGGTGCAGCCACTATGGAAAACAGCATGGAGTGTCCTTAAAATGTTAAAAATAGAACTGCCCTATGACCCAGTAATTGCACTACTAGTTATTTATCCAGAAGATAAAAAAAAAAAAATCACTGATTTGAAGGAGTACTTGCACCCTGATGTTTACAGCAGCATTATCAACAACAGTCAAACTACAGAGAGAGCCCAATGTCCATGGACTGAAGAATGGATAAAGAAGTGGTATATACACAGTGGAATACTGCTCAGCCCAAAAGAGTGAAATCTTGTCATTTGCAATGATGTGGATGGGGCTAGAGAGTATTATACTAAATGGAGAAAGTCAATCAGAGACAATCATCTTATGATTTCACTCATGTTTGGAATTTAAGAAACAAAACAGATGAACATATGGGAAAGGGGAAAAAGAAAAGACAAAAAAAGAGAGAGAGAGAGAGAAAGAAACAAACCATAAGAGACTCTTAGGGATTAAGAATTCTAGATTGAGAAAACAGCTAGCAGAAAGGTCTTGGGTAACAGCTCACCTAGAGATCCTACGGAATAGCAAAGAAGCCAGCAGGATAAGAGCAGAAAGTATATGGGAAATGGAGCACATGAGGTCAGAGAAGAATCGGGGGGCCTGATGAAGTAAGTTATTTTAGGTAATTTTAATGATTTTGGATTTTCATCTGAGAGTGACAGGAAATCAATGGAAAAGTGTATGGTAATAGAGTGAAATACTATGAATTGCATTTAAGAGCTTCACCCTGACTTGTCCTATAAAAATAACCTGAAAGGAAGAATCAGCGAGACAATATGAAAGTCTATTTCTATAATTCAGGCAAGATATAATGGTGGCTTGATCATAGTGGTAGCAGTGGATATAGTGAAAGTGTCAGATTCTGGATACCATTTGAAAATAGAGCCGAAGGGGGTACTCAATAAGTTAAGGGCCCAAGTCTTGGTTTCAGCTCATATCATGATCTCAGGGTCAGGAGATCCAACTCCATGTCAGGCTCTGAGCTCAGCAAGGAGTCTGCTTTAGTTTCTCTCCCTCTCTTTCTATTCCCCCCCCCCAAAATAAATAAGTAAGTCTTTAAAAAACAAAAAAGAAAAAGAAAATAAATCCAAAGGAATCTGCTAGTGGATCAAACCTGGGTGTGGAAAAAACAAAAAAGGAAAAGGAGTTAAAGATGACTAGTAGTTTTTGGCCGGAGAAATGACAGGCAATTTTTGTTTGTTTGTTTTAAAGATTTTATTTATTTGACAGAGAGAGATCCCAAGTAGGCAGAGAGGCAAGCAGAGAGAGAGAGAGAGAGAGGGAGGAGGAAGCAGGCTCCCCGCCTAGCAGAGAGCCCGATGCGAGACTCGATCCCAGGACCCTGAGATCATGGCCTGAGCCAAAGGCAGAAGCTTAACCCACTGAGTCACCCAGGCAGCCCAACAGACAATTTTTTATTATATTCAAATAATCTTTTGGAAAGAATTAAAATATTCCATCTAAATAAATAATGCTAAGATATCTATTCTTACCTAATAAGTTGTTAGAGTTAACCAATTATATGCTATATTGTTCATACACTTAGATCATCATACAAATCCACACTATTTGCTATTTTATTTTCCTTCCCCCATCCCTGACTGTGTTTTGGAAGTTATTAAACAGTTTCTCAAATATTACTAAGGAAAAAGATTTTTAGGATCAAGTTTCTCTCTAAATAGCTGTATCATCCTGAACAAATAATGCAAATTCTCAGGTCCTAAGATTCCTCCTCTGTAATTATACCTAAAACATCATATAAATGATATCTACAGTTTCTTCCAGTCCTTATTTTCTGAACATTTTTGGTCCCTGTATGGTACTCTTGATCCCATTTTTAAAAATCTATTTTCTTCCTTCAGGATGCTATTCACAAGGTTTCAGGTCTTTATGCCTCACCCAAATCTCATGCTTGCATAGTTCAGATTCACACCCAGTACAGGAAAGAACTTTAGTTGAACAAATTCTGTGTATGACAAATAGTCCTAGGACATTTTATATCTTGCTTTTGTTTTGCTCGTGTTGTGTTTAAGCACGTTGCACTCCGGTCATGGGGCTTGAACTCACAACCCTGAGATCCAGAATTGCAGAGTCTATGGACTAAGCTAGCCAGGTGCCTACATCTGGCTTTGATTGTATCTCGTTCTTCGGCCAAGGCTGTCACATAACATTTCAGTGGGTGAAATTCTCGTTTTACTTTATATAACTGGCAACTGTTAAGTTATGCATAGGGAAAGCTTGGGGTGTCCATCCCATTCTTTGTTCCTTACTTCTCATTGAGTTCTGATGCTTACCATGTGATGCTTATCTTAAATCTCTGGCTTTTCCATTTTTTCTTGGGCAAGACTCTTTCTCTGGCTTATTTTTAGTGATTTCCTTGATTACTTGCCTTTTTTTCTGGCCAGTTGAGTCCATAACTATACTGACTGCTATAATTCAAAATTGGTGAGGGAGAGTTACAGGGAAAAGCTGTGTTTATTGCACAATATGTCCAGCATATTGCTCAGAAAATAAAAAGGAAATGTTGAGGGAGTATGGACTGCTTGCTTTTTTATTCCTTTTCTTAGAAATTACACTTTTTTGCCAGTGGCCTTGGCAGCCGAGGGCTAATATGGGAGAGCACTCTGGCCAGCCAAGGTCTTTTCTACTTGGACCTATGACACCGGGGTCATTTCATCATTTCTTTTTGCAGCTTCCTCCTGGCTCAATGTGAATATAACCTTAGAATGGATATTAGCTCAATAATTCAAATAAATAGTAGATATTGACTTGAGTTTTCTAAGCAATATCAAACATATACAACAACCAGGAGTGTTCCCATCCCTTACACATGTAGTATGATATGAATCCAAGTTACATTACCATTGGGTTAATACCCTCCCATTTACTTGTAAAGAGCATCTATCTGTGCTTAAGTCCTGAATAAATCTGCTATCTATCAATGATAAAAAAGAATATTGTAAAAATAAGTACTGTTGGGATGCCTGGGTGGCTCAGTGCGTTAAGCCGCTGCCTTCGGCTTGGGTCATGATCCCAGGCTCCTGGGATGGAGTCTCGCATTGGGCTCCTTGTCCAGCAGGGAGCCTGCTTCTCTGCCTGCCACTCTGCCTGCTTGTGCTCTCTCTCTGAGAAATAAATAAACAAAATCTTTAAAAAAAATAAGTACTGTTCCACACAATTAGACAGGTACATTATGAACAGCAACCACTAAAGAGGCAAAGAAATTTGAAGACTTCTTTTGTAAGTAGGTACATATTAAGTATATATTTTTTAAGGCTTTATTTATTTATTTGACAGAGATCACAAGTAGGCAGAGAGGCAGGCAGAGAGAGAGAGGGAAGCAGGCTCCCCACTGAGCAGAGAACCCGATGTGGGGCTGGATCCCAGGACCCTGAGATCATGACCTGAGCCGAAGGCAGAGGCTTTAACCCACTGAGCCCCCAGGTGCCCCCATATTAAGCATTTTCAAGGCCTGCCTCAGACTGTTCTGTGCTACTTCCAGCAATCCTGCTCCTCTCTGTGCTTCAGTTTCCTTTCTTCCTTCCATCTGCCGTTCTTCCACAAGTGTTAGTGGGTAAACCCCGACGAACTGCCAAAGGAAAGGGCGCACACCTGAGCGACCCATCTTCATACATGTGTACTGTTAGCATTCGCTCTCTAGAAGTAGTTCTCTCTAATTGTCACCCTCCATCCTAAAACCCTTCAAAAAAAATCCCCATTGTCTACAAAATAGAGTTCATTTTCCTTGGGAGTCCGGGATGCTTTGCCCTTCGGTACCTCACCCCTTCCTCTTTCTCGGTTCTCATCTCCATCTGCTGCTTTCCTCGCACGTCATTTCCCAGATTCACTACTTGATTAAGTTGTAGTTACTCATTTCTCACACGCAAGGCTCGGCTCCATTCTTCCTTTCCTTTTAGCCTAACGCTTTCTTCTGTCCTCAGGTCAAACTTCTCTTCATCTGGCTTCAAGATTCTGCTCAGGACTCACCGCTCCAACCTATTCTCCCATCCATTGGCTAAAATGAACTAGGTATTTCCTTTGTGTCTCTTATACCTTATGATAGCTTTATTAAAATATTTATTACAGAGTGCCCGGGTGGCTCAGTGGGTTAAGTCGCTGCCTTCGGCTCAGGTCATGATCCCAGGATTCTGGGATCGAGTCCCACATCGGGCTCTCTGCTCAGCAGGGAGCCTGCTTCCCTCCCCCCGCCCTGCCTGCCTCTCTGCTGCCTGCTTGTGATCTCTCCCTGTCAAAAATAATAAATAAAATCTTTAAAAAAATATTACATTTCATAATAAGTGGGTTTCCATATTTGTTTTCCCATGAAGGCTCTTATCTCCTTCAGGACAAAAATTACAGCTTTTTATTTGCTGTTGCATTTTTGGAAACTAGCAAAATGCCTGGCCAAAACAGACATTTAGTATGGAATACACTTCATTCTTTTCCTTCATGCCCACCTATCTTCAGAATCCTGCATGCATGACTATCTTCTGGAAGTAGCCATCACTCAGAAGTTCCTCTCTAGAAATGCTGGCATTCTCTTCTGGTCAAAACCTCTTGCCTGTACTTCTAGACATTGCTTATTCTCATTAGGCCATTAGGTTTTTGCCTTTTTCCCTACTTCTAGTCATGTGAACACTTTTTAGTGTTCTGGTTTATCACTCAACTACTGGCCTCTCTGCCTTCCTAGCTCAACCAATACTTCATGGTGAGTCATTTCGGCCCAAACACAGTCAACCCTCTCTTCCCACCCTGACAATTTTCTTGACCTGTTGACATTATATTGCAACAATCTTGCTACACATGCAACAGTATGGTAGCTAATCTCAACAGCATATTACTGCTATGGATATTTTTTTTTCATTTTTAATTTTCACATTAACCAGAATTTTCTTCATTTTTAAATATCCTAAACCCATCACTGTTTACCTCCCTGACAGTTGAGAACCCATCCACCACCTCACTGGAAAATTAAGATCATTATTTCACGTTCTCTGTCCTGTATTTCAAAGTATGTATTTTATTGACTCATCTTCTCCTCCTCTTCTCCTGTCTCAGGAAAACTGGTACATTTTATTTAGGCCTCATTCTTTTGGCCATGACCCCAATCCTACTGGAATTTTCTTCATCACGTTTATTCCCACACCTTTGGGGGTTTTCAGCTTTCTCACTATCGGCCTCTTTATTTTGAGCCGCAAATCTCTATCCAAAAATTACCTTCCTGTGATTCTGGTTATCCCTGCTGTTAAGATACCCTTCCTGGGTGTCCTTACATCCTCTTCTAAAATCTCAAAAGAAACATGTTGCGTTTAATTCTCCCCACAGTACTTGCTTCCTGACCACTTGCAGTTCGTCCTAATTGTTTCAGTGATAATGACTCTCTGTGTCCAGAACCCTTCCCCTTGTTTCTACCATGGTCCCCATCTGTGTTGCCTTTTCACTCTTAACTCCACTTGTTTCTTCTGGCTGTTCCCTCCCATGACTTCCATGACCTTTTATTTTCTTTTCCTTGATACTTTGTATTTTTCCCATTTCCTTTTGCTCTACCAGCCCCTGAATAACAGGAAACACTTGAATTAATTTATTCCGTTGTCTGGAACAATAAAAATTGTACTTATGACTACTCTGAGCATCACGTTTAACTGACGTTACCTTCTGGACACCTTCAAACTCACAATGTTCAAGGTTTAACCTTTTCTAATTTCAGGCTGGTTTGTTATCTTGGTTTACAATATAACTAACTTTTCAATCACATAGGCATATGTTATGTATTCATTTCCCTGATTTCTCACATTTCTCATTTTTAATGACAGATTTGTCTTCTCATTGCCTAAGATGTCCAGGACCATCTTTCTAGTAGCTGTCATGATATCTATATTTGACTATTGTAATAACATGTTAATAACATGTTACTATAATAACTTCCTTTACTAGGTTACCCTGAGGTATTCTCATAAAGTCATAAAATTCAAGAAATTTCACAATCTTTCCTTCTTTCAAATCTCTAATGTCTTCCCTAATTTTCAGTGAATTATGTCACCCTGCATAATTGAAATTCAAAGGCCTTATGATCTAACTCCATCAAACCCCAGCAATAGTAACTTATATTCTATACCATCTGTTTAACTTGAAGTACAGAACCCGTCAAACCTGGTATTTGTCTCTTCAAACTCCTGTCTGTCCTTTAGTCAAAATATTTTATTCACATTTAACCATCTCTTAAAATTTACTTATTCTTGGGGCATCTAAGTGGCTCAGTGAGTTAAGCCTCTGCTTTTGGCTTAGATCATGATCTCAAGGTCCTGGGACCGAGCCCTGCATAGGGCCCTCTGCCCTGCAGGGAGCCTGCTTCCTCCTCTCTCTCTGCCCGCCTCTCTGCCTGCTTGTGATATCTCTCTGTGAGAAATAAATAAATAAAATCTTTTTAAAAAATTCTACTTATTCTTTTGAGGTCTAACCAAAATAGCAGCTCTTTAATGACCAGTTCCATGCTCACACTCAGCACCAATGCTCTATTCCTCCAATTCAGGCATAATTAAATTCTATACATTTAAGCACAAATGCTACATTGAAAGGTAAATTTTATAACAAAATTTATAAAGGGAATTAAACCATGAATACTGCATATGATCAAACAGAAATACATGTAACCAGATAGATCTAGTTTTAAACGGTATCTTTGCCATCCACAAACTATGATTTTGAACAAGTTATTCAATCTCTTGTCCTAATTTCTTCAACAAAAATTTGGAAAGGACAGTGAGCCCATGATGATTTTGTAAAGATTATACAAGATCATGTCTGTAAAATGCACAGTGCCTGGAATAGGGGTGATCGTAAGTATAAAAAATAAAGATTATTATTATGCTTGAAATAGAAAAAGATAATCAATATTTATCAAGTAAATAAGTCTCCATGACATTTTGAAAATTTTTATAACAGATTTACCAAGAATTTTAACTATATCAGCTATCCAGATAGATTCTTTTTCTGAGATGTTTCATTACAGAGGAAGGTTTATTCTTCTTGTGTACAGAGTATTGGTTAGAAGTGAATAATTTATTTTTGCAAAATCGGGTCGTCCTGGGAGCTAAGCAGTTTGCCTTACATGACTAGACTACCATCATGGACCTGTTCTCTTGTCATTTTCTCCACTTCAGCATAAAACTCTAGCAACTGCTCAGGTTAGCATGAAATTGTGGCCTTTGTGGAGCCTTTGTGTATCTGATGTTCATATGGAATTTCCCCACAAGTAAGATCTTGAGGACCCACCAAGTGCTAAAGAGATTTAATAAGTTGGGGATTTGGCCAGTCTCAATGTCTTCCAGTCATTGTTTTAATTATTAGACAATTACATTTCCTGGACAGATTTCCTTTATTAGCTTGTGAATTGCTCCCTTGTTGAATAATCCCTAGAATTTCTGGGGACAGATAATAGGCAGAAATCATATTCTAATCATGTGAACTTCTTGGAATTGAAGCTCACTATTGATTTTATCTCAAACTGAAAAATTAGCATACCACCAAATACAGTATATAAACCACCACAAAAGCAGACAGACCATCATCTACTTAGCTTCTCCTTCACTTCCTGTCCTCCACCTTGGAAAACAGGTAAGAATTTCAGACTGAAATTTGATGTATTCTTTCTTCACCTTTATTTCAAATGAGGCTGAGTTATGTGAAGAAAATAACCACTTAAAATATAGTCTTTGAAATTATTTAAAGTAGTACTGACACTATTTTCAGCACTTAGATTAAAAAAATAGAAATGTCTATAGAGATTTGGTAAAAGTTATGACTCTATGAGGTTTATGAGTCTAAAAAATGTATTAACAATGATTACTATTCTTTTAGTACAAGGCCAGTTAGGCTATATTAAAAAATCTATTTTTTGAATTAATAAGCCTTCCAATTTTGTTAAATATAGAGCAACAATAAAAAAGGATATATTTAAATTATCATTTGAGGGTATGAATAATTAATGGAAAATCTTTATCCCACAGTAGTTTTAGAGGGAGCATATTGAGTCAAGAAACTGCAAGATGTGTTGGGGATGTGTGTTAATTGATATGTTCATAAATTTTTTTCAGAAATATGTATTCATCAAACTTATTTATTGTCCCCAACATCCCGCTTTATTATTTGGTTTATAATACTTCAAAATATCAAAATAGACATATGAAATACAGAATTAAGTTAAGAAAAAAATGTTTTACTTTGTAAGAAAATTTTAGATGAGACAGAGATGACTTGGAAACAAAAGCAAAGGAAAAAGATTATTTGAAAGAAAAGTACTTTAGAATCTGTTGGTTAAAAATAAAGTTCTGGCTAAAAGATTGGCATATAAAATGCTAATTATAAAATATAGAAAATGCAATGAGATCCTTCCTACACATAATGACCTCTAATAAGATATATTATTTTTTTTTGAGTACTGACAATAAGAAATTATTTGAAAACTTATGGAGTTCTTAGGCAAAGCAAAATTAAGATTTACATAGTACCCATGAGAAAGATCTAGGAAAAAAAATATTTTCCTAAAGAAAGAACATAGTCTTCAGGCTTCAAATATTGGAAAGGATATTTTGCAGATGGATTAGGGACATTTTTCATGAAACATTTTTAGTTCAGAAATTTAGTATAAATATCTGAGATTGAAGATTGCATGCCAAGTGATACTAGTAGCACAAACATTATATCGTATGAGAAATTATGGAAATGCAACAAAATCAAGTATTTAGGACATTTCAGTTTAAAAGGTAATGTGTATATTATGTTACACTACAAGAAGAGGTGGCCTGGAGTGAGGGTTTGTCAAGAGGATCTGATATTTTGTAAATCATCAAGAAATCAGAGAAAAAATACAGTCTATGATCTCTAAAGTTATGTGGCACAAGGGAGAGGGGGCATTACTAGATGTGCGGGGATGTGGACTGAGTCATGCGTACAAATGGAGAGGAGACAGACCAATCGGGGAGCATCTAAATAAGCAGAGGAAATAAAGTAAATGCTCCAGTGAAAACCTCTAATTGGAAATAAGGAGAAATAATTTTAAAAAAATTTATGGAAACCATTTGGTTTAGAAAAAAAAAGATAAAAAGAAAATATGATCTTCTTTGTATAGATTTTCTTTGATGAATTGCCTCCAGATAGAACTGATGCTTTATCAGGGCTAAAATCTTAATATTTTATTTGCTGCTATCATCCGAGCACCTAGACAATGTCTGGCAATAAAAAGTGTTAAATAAATATTTTTGAACAAATTAATCAACTAATAAATGTTTCTGTAAATATTTATGACTTTTTTCTGTCTTTCAAAACAAAACAAAATGAAGAAACACCCATAGTGCTATGAATAAGATGAAAAAGAGTGAGGTAGGGTAGAGGTGATAGCTGAAAAATCTGAGTGGTTGGCCATGAAGTATGAAAATGGTATGTAAGAGTATGTAACCGTAGTAGGCTTTGACCCTGCCTATTTAATAAAGTTTCTATCAGTATTTTTTCTAAAATGCAGTTACTTTTATTATGTATTATCCTTAGTTTCTTTACAAGGAAAGTAATCCTAGCTAACTAAGAAAATAGATTGACCAATATGTTACCGTTCCTTCATTTTCCCATTGACAGGACTTGATAGCCATGAGGGTCTTCATCCTTGCCTGCCTGGTGGCTCTTGCTCTTGCAAGAGAGGTAAGCAAATATCTAAATAATTAAGATATAATGGAATATCTATGTTAGAGAAGAACACCAGCAACATTGTTAAAGTACAAATAAAGCAGAATTTCAGCAGATTCATTGCATTTCTTTAAAAAAAATCACTTACATTCATCCACTATTTCAATAGTGTGCAGTAGGGGCATAAATCTGGGTCAAATGCTTTCTAACCTACTGTGCCACCAGCTCCTAAAGGAAATGGACAGACAAGTAAACAGACCAAAAAATAAAAAAAAAAGAGAGAGAGAGAAACAGATATAAAAATGGCAATAATAATATTCCACAGATATGATTGAAGGCATGTGTAACCTAAATAAATGTACCTTATTCCAGTAATAAATTTATGTATCTCTTACTTTATGGCACTGGGACCAATTCTACCTGTGTCAACCCAAAGACATTGAGAGGATGGAGTATCAGGCAATAATTATAATCACAAATATATTTGAAATCATAATAAACTGTTTAAAACAAAGTAAAATAACCTTGTTACCCATCAAAAACTGTTTATTCACATAAGATAAAAATATATCAATAAATTTACTAAATATAAAAGATATAAAAACAACTACCTTTCAAGACTCTCAATAAGAATTTTTTATTTCTCAAACTTGTGAAATAGATAGCTCTGCATAAAGAAGATACAAATTAAATAGGAAAAATATTTAATAATGAATTACCTGTGGAAACCAAAATGGTGTTTTTTGGTTTTTTCTGTTACAGAAGGAAGAACTCACTGTATCCACTGAGGTAAGATGTTTTTATTCACAAAAAATTTTCCAATCATAAAATATTAACCTTCTGTAATGATCTTGGAAAAGCCAGTTGTTGATGTTTTATTTTTTTGTTTTTTCCTTTATAGACTGTGGAAAGCCTTTCCAGCAGTGAGGTAAGACAATGTTTTCAGAGGCAATTTCCCAGTTTTGGAACAGTAAAATCTTGTGCTATCTTTCTATGATGTTACATTAGGACAGTTAGATCAAAGCAGCTCAAAAAACATAAGTTTATTTTTTTAAGATTTTATTTTTTTATTTGACAGAGAGGGAGGGATCACAAGTAGGCAGAGAGGTGGGCAGAGAGAGAGGAAGAAGCAGGTTCCCTGCTGAGCAGAAAGCCCAGTGTAGGGCTGGATCCCAGGACCCTGAGATCATGACCTGAGCTGAAGGCTAAGGTTTAACCCACTGAGCCACCCAAGCACCCACTGACATACGTTTTGATGTAAACTTCTATTATTTTTTTTTTCCATTGCATATATGTAAGGACAGAATAAATATCTGGAGAATTCAGTATTCTAGCACTTTCTAAGTTGGTGTACTACTTGAAATTACATCATCGTAACCCCCCCCTTCCCTTTTTAAAGAACTGTACAGTCTTCTTTTCTGTCTTGAGCTCTCTTTACCCTGTTCTCATTCCCTATTCTGGTTTTTATTGAGTGCTGTCTGTGGATCAGACATTTACTAAGAGCTGTGGTACCAAGGAAAAGAGGGATGTCCACAGTGAAGAGCTTGCAACAGACTATGAGAGCAGACATGCAAATGGACACATTTTATAACTTTAGAAAATGAGAGATGGCAAGAGATAGTGTAGTCCTAAATCTGCTGGGGAGAATCAGGTAGGCATTTCTCCTGGTACCACTCTTTTCGGATACGTCATTATCTGCTGGTTAAATTGTACACCAGTATACTTTGCCTCCGTACAAAGCTATCAGACCATTAAGGGAGGCATCTACTTCTTGTAATTAATTTGCAGTATAAATATAATAAGCAACCTAAGAATGATCAGAAGAATTAAAAGGTAAAATTCATATTCTCAATGAATATTTTTCTCCTAGAATCAGATAGAATATTAGCAATCATTTTTTTGTCCTGGGAGAGGAGCATAGTGATAGAGAAAAATTAGCATCTATTAAATACCTCTTTTTGTACTATGTTCACTGATTTTCTTTTCTTATGTAACTGAATTCATTTTTCTTTTATACATCAAGCTTATGCAGAACACTGCAACATCTAAATTTCAGCAGTTATCCTGAGTTTTTAATATTATCAAACAAGGTGTCCATTTTAACCTATCATGTGCCTTCATTTTCTGATTTGTACTGACAAATAAAGAACATTCATAAAACTAAAACTAATTTTATTTTTATTTTCTGAAGGAATCTATCACGCACATCAACAAGGTAACGCCTTCATATTTGAATGTACTTATTTTCACAATTTCCTACATTTAATTTTTATAGGCAATAACATTTCTTTATATGTGATTTGGTTTTTAGCAGAAACTTGAGAATATTAAGCGTGAGGAACAGCAGCAAAGAGAGGTAATTCATTTATGATAAGAATATTTCTAAAATTATTATGAAATATAATATATATAAAATATGTACATATTCATACTATAGAATTGATAATAAGATAAATGCCAGTGAAGAGATTAAGACCTGTACCCCTGGGGATAAAAATATATTATATGTTTATAAAAAAAATTAAATAAAAAAAGGAAGAAAACAGAATCAGAAAAAAAAAGAGATTAAGATTTGACAAAGGCAAGATATTTTTAAAACATAAATGCATTTTTCAAATTCACAATCAATTTGCAGAGTATAAAAAAAATTAAGAATAATTCTTGATTTACTTACATTTCTAGCTGGAGAACTAGGTTCCCTTTGGTCTCAAGACGGATACTCCAATGAAAGAGAATGAGAAGGCAATCTGGCACATTCGTTAGCTGTATAATTTTGGCCCCAAGTTACTCTATACTTAATTTTCTTTTCTGTAAACTGAGAATATTCCTAATCCCAAGTTTGATAAGCTGACAGTGAATATTTAATGATTTATATAACATTTTATAGGTTTTATATTAACATTTACAAGTACATGAAGTTCTTAAAACAATTTCTATTATACCAATGAAAGAAATGAGGTACAGAACAATTGAGTACATAATTGTCTGACAGTATCTTCATTATATGAACACGATTTGCTCTATTATCAAACCATTATGTTGAAAGTCCGTGCCCATGAAGACCGAAGTGGACAGCTAGAGCTATCTAGGCGATTTAGAACAAGGTGAAATGCCTTGGAATCTGCAGACACTGATTTCAGCTTGTTCTGTAGGTTCACCTATGAAGGGAGTGAGGCAAGGGGGCATCCCTCAGTGAACATTTTACTCATTAGTCTTCTTCATCTGACTGAAAATAATTTCTTAATCAAATCAGTAAAAGATTTTTCTTCCCTCTTTTCACTCAATTACGATTGTTCAAAAGGCAGTAGCTTAGATCATCACACATGACTGTGACGACTGAATCATGGACCCAAACACTCTTTTCTTTCCCTCCAGGATGAACGCCAGAATAAAATCCACCCCCTTGCCCAGCAACAGCCTCTGGTCTTTCCTAATGCCAATCCCACCCCCTTTGCTATCCTTCCACAGAATGTCCTGCCTCTTGCTCAGCCCGCTGTGGTGCTGCCTCTCCCTCAGCCCGAAATAGTGCAGGTCCCCCAAATTAAGGAGAACATCCTTGCGACGCGCAAAATGATGCCCTTTCTGAAATCTCCAGTAGCGCCCCTTTTGAACAGCCAAATCCAGAATCTTGCCGAGCCTGAAAATCTGCACTTTGCTCAGCTCCAGCCTCAGCCTCTGCCTCTGCCTCTGCCCCTGCCCATGCCTCAGCCTCTGCCTCTGCCTCTGCCTCTGCTCCAGCCCCTGATGCAGCAGATCCCCCAGCCTCTTCCTCAGACTCCCATGCTTGCTCCTCAGCCCCTGCTGGCCATCCCACAGTCCAAAGTCCAGGCTCTTCCCCAGCAAGTGCTGCCCGTCCCCCAGAGAAACATGCCCCTACAAGCCTTTCTGCTGTACCAGCAGCCTTCTCCTGAGGCCCATCCAGTGACTCAACCACTTGCCCCAGTTTACAACTCTGCTCTTGTAAGTCCAAACTTCCTAATTCTGCTTTCTCACTTACCACGTGAATACGGTGATAGAGGAAATGTGAGAATGAAAGAATAAATGAATAATGAATGGGTCTACAAGCGCTTTGTTTGGATTGGTGATTCTCAATACTAGCAACATAATAGATAATACATAATCCATAATACGTAGTAGTAAAACTTTTTCTCTCCCAAATCCCAATGTCTGGGACTACCTGCAGAGATTCTGATATAATTATTCTGATCTTCTATGTAGAAGATACTATTGGGAACAAATTATTTCAGAAGGTTCTGATTTAATTGGTCTGTTGAGAATTTGGATAAAGAGGATTAAGGCTTGTTAAAGCTGGAATTAAACTTGATAGTCTGGCCTTGGAATAAGGAAGGCTTATTATTTTCTACAATTTTGAAGTTTTCCTTGTATGTGTCTATTCTGCAAATGCCTTATTTCACATCATGTTTCGATGACTATTTCATTCTCAGAGAATTCTTAAGGAATGTGTCTTTGTCGAATGCAACTTGTATATTTATTTATTTTGCTTTTTTAATTTTTTTTTTTTTCACTTTTAAGGTTTAAGAGAATTTCAACATTAATGTCCCCTTCTCACTTTTGGTAAGTTTTGGGAATTTGGAGATTAGACTGAACCTTTTTATAGATGATATCTTTTTACATTTCATCCTATTGGATAAGTCTAAGACAGGAACAAACTTTATCAATATACCAACTTATTTATTAATGATCCAAGTATCATGGATGTCTTTACAGTTGACTAACATCTACCGACCTGAGAGTATGTATCAGATTTTAATTATGTGTTATTGACAGATTTGACTGGCTTGCATTCAAATGCCTATGTTCTGATACTTGATTGTCATCTTTTTTTAGGAAAAACTGAAAATAGTATTTCCTACTTTTATGTGAATGTATTTGAGATTTTTTAAAAGATTACTTTCATTCTCATTCTAACTTAGGCTTCATAACTTCAATTGTTTTTAATCTCATTTAAAATGTACACATTATCTTTTAATTCATTAGCCAAACTAAAATTAATTATTTCAGGTACGAGGTTTAAAAAGAGAGAATATAGCTTTGGGATTTATAAAATACAACTCTGTATGTGATCATGATAGACTAGACACTTCACTAAACCAATATCAGCTGATATTTAGTCATACAGGAATTTTTATATGCCTCCAAGGTAGGGCTCAACATTTTGCATTTATAACAAAATTTTGCCTTGCAAATTAATCACACCAAAATTACAAATGAGGAGGGATAGTTACAGTATATAACATAACAAACTCTATATGTTCTTTATATTCTACAGAACTGACTGTGACTGGAAATGTGGCATCTTTTCACTTGGCATCCTGAAAGCAAAATTGATCATTTTTGTATGAATCTCCATGGAAAAAAATGAAAAATTTGTCTTTTATTTATTTTATGTACTATATGGCATTCATCTTAATCTGAATTTGACTTATAAACTCTACATTTTCCAAATTGTAATTCAATAATACATCAGAATTTAATTTTGAGTTGGAAATACCCTAAACTTGGGAAAAATATGTATATTTCTGGAATTGTGTTTGTTATTATTTAAGTATCTATTTCCTAGCCAGTCATTTCAATAAATTAATCCTTGAGGCATATTTAAGTTTCTCTGTCTTTATTATAATTTTTTAAACCTGAGTTGGCCTTAAGATTATTGTCAATTTCAGATTATTGGTGTTAAACATAGCCATGGAGGAACTGAAATTGAATAGGATGTTTTGAATTGAATGGTAAAGAATATCAAAAAGTGGAGGAAAAGAGGGTGGTCACATATCATGTTTGCTCTAGAAAGTCTGTTTACACCCATTACCTAGTTAAACCATGTAACTTGCGCCTTTCACTCTCAATCATACCCAGGATTGGATGTTACATTTTATGGTCACTGTGGAGAAAAAAAAAAAAAAAAAGCTTCAAATGTAAAAGCTGATTCACAGCTCAGCCACATATAGGGAAGTAGTGCTATGACACTTACTCAGTCCTTCAGAACTTCAATTTCCACATCTATAAAACAGGCGATTCAAAGGTTTTTATTGAAGTTTTAATATGATTAGTGTCCTGCTCAGATATAAGACAATTGCTTCCTATAGCTCCGTATTACTGACTCCACTTACACCAGAGCAGGAAGAGCCAGTATCACAATCAGAATGAATGAGGTTATGTTATTTTCGCCAATAGTGCCCAAGAAATAAGAGTTAACATGAGTCTCTAGTATCTATTTTTCTTTGATTGCAGAGTGATTGTCTCGTTGTAATGAATAATCCCCCCACCAACTACCACGCCTGTACACTCAACCTCATCCCTTGAATTGACACAGTGACTTGTTCTTACCAATTATTCCATCTTCCCTGCCATCCTCAGTGATCTCCTCACCTAAGGATCAAGTGTGCGACAACTTGTGCTATAACATCTTCCCTTCTTAAAGAAAATTCCATCTCAGGACCGGACACGTCCAAACTCCTCCCAGTCTTGCAGGCTACTCTGTGGCAACTGTTAGAGAAGAACTATCCGTACGGAATATATTATGCTTTCATTAATCTGCTTCTCTCAAAGTTTTGTCCCTATAGAAATCACTTTTTTCCAAGGTTACCTACAACTTTTATCTTGCTAATCTGTGTTCATTTTACCCAACCTTTCAGAGCTATTTGTTAGAGTTGATCATCCTTTCTTTTGGAAATATCATACTTTTCTTCATTTGAAATTTTAAACCTTGGCTTCTCTCTTAATGCATTAGCCATTTCTTTGCGGTCTCTTTTCTGGCGTTTCTTTTTCCAACCTTTAAATGTTGGAGTCCCCTAAAGGTTTAGCCTTACTCTGGATAGTTCCATGGCTTGAAGTCCATTCATGAGTTCAAAGCTTCTAAATGTGTATCTCTGAACTCATTCTTTCCTGAAGTCCAAACTCACACACTCACCTTGCCTTCCTGGCTTCCACACGCAGGTATCTAATTAACATCGTAAATCTGTCACAGCCAAGCATAGCTCTTCGTCTGGATCCAGGCTCTGAATTGCTCAAATTGAATTGGGAATTCCAGAAAGAGAAAAAAGTGATATACTAATACAGAGACAATAGACTTACTTGAATAAGAACTTTCCCCAAAGAGTTTCTTAATGGCCAATAAACATAAGAAAAGCTACTCAACATCACCAGTCCTCAGGAAAATGCTACTTAAAGCTCCCACAGGATATTATGACATAATCACCAGAATGATCAAAATGAAAAAAAAAATGTCCTTACTGATTGTTTTTTTTTTTTTTAAAGATTTTATTTATTTATTGACAGAGAGAAATCACAAGTAGATGGAGAGGCAGGCAGAGAGAGAGAGGGAAGCAGGCTCCCTGCTGAGCAGAGAGCCCGATGCGGGACTTGATCCCAGGACCCCGAGATTATGACTTGAGCCGAAGGCAGCGGCTTAACCCACTGAGCCACCCAGGCGCCCCTGTCCTCACTAATTGTTAGCAAAAACAAACAATGACAATGCCAAGCAATGATGATGTAAATGTAAACAAGCAGGAGCCCCTTGGAAACCTGTGTCAGTCTTTGTCAAAGATCAACATCTGCATATCTTGTGACTAGAGGTTTTACTCTTAAGAATATAACCAACAGGTGTACTTGGGTGGCTCAGTTGGTTAAATGTCTGGCTTCAGCTCAGGGCATGAACTGGGATCAGGCTCTGGGCTGGGCTCCCTACTCAGCAGGAGACTGAATGATAGGTAACCAAACACAAAATACACAAGATTTTACACCATTAATATTACATATTAGAATTTATGAAAATTAATTTCTAGTGCACTAAGTTAGACATTGGTTATCAGAGGGGAGGTAGAACTTGAGAGCGAACATGAAGTGTTGCTTTCAGAGGCTAGTGATAGTCATTCCCTTAAACTAGAGGATGTGTGCTTTGTGATAATCTTTTGGTGTGTGCGCTTTTCTATTTGCCTGTTTGTTGCTTTAAAAACGTAAATGTAGGAGCACCTGGGTGGCTCAGTGGGGTAAGCATCTACCTTCAGCTCAGGTCATGGTCTCAGGGTCTTGGGATCAAGTCCCACATCAGGCTCTCTGTTCAGCAGGGAGGCTGCTCCCCACCCCCCTCTCTGCCTGCCTCTCTGCCTACTTGTGATCTCTGTCTGTCAAATAAATGAATAAAATCTTTAAAAAATGTATAGTACATGTAAAATCATGTATTTCTTCATTAGTGTCTTGCCTACCTTTTTTTTTCTCTAAAGGGTGGGGGGGCTTCCCCAGTGTGCAGTCAACTCTCCGGCTCTAGACTTAAATATAATTCCACACTAGGCCAGTGAATCCAGTTTCCTCAGAAATCAGGGAATGGTTGCCTCAATCTACTGAAAGGTGTATGCTTTTTACCCCTGCTGGGGTGATATTTGAAAAAAATGGGAAGCAAGAGATGGGAGAGGTTGCAGATTAATTGCTGCTTCATTTTTTCCTCTGTTACCAATCAGAGGTACATGCAGTTCTATGCAACCTGTGTTCATTCCCTAATAATCATCTTCAGTTTTTTTTATTTACGAAAAGACTGAGAGGACTCAAGCAGCTTATACTGTAATAAAGACAGCTTTATTACAGGCAAAAAATGGAAGACAGCAACAGCAAGAGAAGGATACACAGCAAGACAGGGGCTAAGATCTCAGGAGCAACTTGTTTGTCCTCCCACTGCTGGTAGCCCAGAATATGCTTCATTTCCAGCTCTCGAACCACCCATAGAGGCTGCACAAAATGCTTCCAACCCAGGAAGCTCAAAACTACGGGATGAAACCAGGGAGGGAGACAAAACTTAAGAGACTCTTAATCTCAGGAGACAAGCTGAGGGTTGCTGGAGGGGAGGGGACTGGGAGGGATGGGGTAACTGGGGATGGACATCGGGGAGGGAATGTATTGTGGTGAGCACTGTGAAGCGGGTGAGACTGACGATTCACAGACCTGTGCCCTGGAAACAAATATTTCATTATACAGTAATAAACAAAACAAAACAAAACAAAACCCCTACTTATTGGAAGGGTCTCTTAAAAACCTTGTCATGCAGGGATATTTCAGCTCCATGACCAGTCTTAACTGTTGAAAACCATCCCTGCTTCACTCTCCCATGCCTAGATCCCATTGAAGCCTGGTACAGACCATACGCAATCCCGACAAGCTGATCTATCCTTCCCAAAGCAAAGCACAGGTGTATGGTTATAATATCATTTGCCTTTAGCTATTAAATACCATTGTTGGCCAAGAGTAAGTGACTCTAGAGATAAGCATGCAGTCATCCAGAATGACTGAGATTGATGCTCTGTTACACATAGCCTTTCTGGAGAAAACTTGTGTGCTGAGAAAGTGTACCTGCTGATACCCTTCGACTGTAGTGAAGTGGTTCTCGCCTTGCTTTGCATCTTTCCTTATCTCCAGTTTCTTAGGGTGCAACCATTTACATAATTCATAAGTACTTCCAACTGAACTGCAATAAATAGAAGCTGAAGTTATAGAAAATTACAAATATTTGCATACATACAAAGTCGATGAGCTGTAAAATATTGCAACAGAGTTGATATTGACTTTAATGAAATATGTCAGTAGGACAGAATGTATTTCTCTCTTTCACAATTATCAATTGGACATAAGAAATGTTTAGAGAGAACCAATCTGAAACCCAATCTAAGTATGCTCCAAAAATATTAAATTTTATGGATAAGTGAGCATAAGTGGGTACAATTTTGTCCCCTCAAAAGTTATATTTAAGTCCTAACCCAGGTACCTATAATAAAACCTTACTTGAATATAGGGAGTTTATAGATGTAGTTAAGATAAGGTAATCTAGGTTAGATGGGTTCTTAATCCAAAGATTATTGTCCTTATAAGAAAGGAAAATTTGGTCATGGACATACACAGAGAAAAAATAGCCATGTGAATATGGAAGCAGAAATTGGAGTTTTATAGTTATAAGATGTAGCCACAATTTAAGAGATGCTGAGGATTGCTAACAACCACCAGAAGCTAGAAAGAGCCCAGGAGGGATCTCTAGATCTTTCAGAGTATGCATGGCCCTGCCAACACATAGATTTCAGATCTCTAACCTCCAGACTATGAGAGAATAAGTTTCTGTTATTTTTAAGCCACCCAGTTTTTGGTACTTGGTTATAGAAGCCCTAGGAAACTAGTAAAACGAAGCATACAGATTTGAGTTACATTTTGTTCACAAGTCATTTGAAAACCTTGGACAAAATTATCTTAAAAATGGAGAACCAAAATATTTCTGCCTTACTGAAATTATTGAAAAAATAGAAAAGCTGACAAATGGAAAGATGCTGAAATTTAGTCCCCAAAGGGAGAAAAAAAATTTAATGGTGAAAGCTCGAATATCGTAAGACTTAATTCTGAACTACAATTCCAATTTGGTATATCTTAGCATGTAATCGTAGAAGATTTTAATGACTCTCAGATAAAAAAGTGAGCATATATTCTAAGCCAGGAATGTCATAATACCCAAAGGGAGAGGTCCTTGCTCCAGGCAGAGTCAATTAACTTTCTTCTACTGATCCGTGAATACTAACAGAAACTGTGGGGTAATCATTTCCTGTGGAATTTAGGAGCTGAATAACCATGAAACCCGGAGGTGGAGGCAAGCCATCTTTCTCATCTCCTGCAAATTAAGTCAGTCCAAAAAAGAGTGGTAGCAAAGGATAAACAAACGTGTTAATAACCGCCTTCAAGTGCCTAAATCCAATTGTACTTGACTCTTGGGATTTTTAGTTACATGAGCTAATAAATTCCCTTCTTTTTTTTTTTTTCCCATTAATTTGAGGTAAGGTTTAATTATGTCAGTTGGCATCACAATATTCCTGACCAAATAGAATAAAATTCCTGTATGTCGTGGTTCTGTGATAGTGGATGTTCTACTGCTTATGGCCGTAGAGCTTAAATTTTTGAAGGAAAAACAAATCCAAGGTTGAGTTTTCTGGTTTTTTGTTTTTGTTTTTTAAATTACACAATGGATGCCTTAGTTCAGGTAACCATATAAAAAATACCATGGGCTGAATGGCTTAAATAACATTCATTTCTTATAACTCTGGGGGATGGGGGTTCAAGTTCAAGGCCCCAGTGGATCCTGTGTCTGGTGAAAGCTTGCAGACTGCCATCTTCTTGCTGTATCTTCACACAGTAGAGAGAAAGACAGAGAAAGATAGAGAAAGAGAGCATCTCTCTCAGATTTTTTCTAATGATGACATTAATCTCACTCCTTAAGTTTCCACACTCAATGTCCAGTTGCCTCCAAACACCCCACATACAACTACCTTCCCATTAGGGATAGGGGATTCAACATATGCACATAGGGGAAACACCAACACTCAATCTATAGTAATTAAAATAATAAGAATTTACAATGTTGTAGGTCTCTTGTGAAATTTAGGAAAGTGAGATACCAGTTATTAGGAAAAGATGAAACATATTGGGAGATATGAAAGTTTAGAGCACCCCAACTCCCAAATGCTTCTGAAACTTTCATTGTGCCTTTGTTTAACGTAGCTAATGATTGCCTTAATTCTTAATTGCCCCTTCTCACTTTTACTTCAACCTTGACATGGCTCAGCAGGTAGAATAAAAAAAATTAGAAAGCCCTTCCCTTAACGTACAGTAGAGTAGTGTCTTAGGGACCGGAAGTGGGCAACAAAGAGAAGGGGACTATACATTTTGTGTTAAAAAAAATTAGACCATATTAAAAAAGAGGTAATTTTACCTGCCAATTCACATTTCTACTTTCTCCTGTGAGTCCCAATACGTGGTCACACTTAATGTATGCATGACAGCAACAGATTGCAAGCAGTAGCAGAAAGAGAAGGTATATACTCTTCAGTTTATGATCAGCATCATCGCCCCCCACCCCATAATTTTCTCACTCATTCATGTTATCTGCTGGGTTCTAGAAGGTTTGTAACCATAATAAAAAAGGAAACATTTAAAAACTATCTGTAGATAGATATACTTAATTTTAATGACCCACTACTTCCCCATGTCTATGGGGAAGCATAGATGACTTAATCATTTCCATAAAAAAATGGATTCTTGTAAAAGTCTTTTTTCCCTAACTATATTTGACTGAAAACTATATTAGGAGGCACATAGTAATTAAATTGTATTTCTGACCCCAGGAAAGATGAATAAGCCCATTCACCAAAGTGATTGCAAATAAACTCCTGAAGTAAGGTATAAAATTAAAATTTTTAAAGATTTAGTGGAGGAGAGGTCGTGGTGGTAATAATTGTATGAAATATGGTCAAAAAAGAGGTGACATCTGTGGAAGTTAATCATTATAACCCTAGGAAAAATTTTATGGCAATTTCATCAGGG
This sequence comes from Mustela lutreola, assembly GCF_030435805.1. Taxonomy (NCBI): domain Eukaryota; kingdom Metazoa; phylum Chordata; class Mammalia; order Carnivora; family Mustelidae; genus Mustela; species Mustela lutreola. Next base: position 11,737,499 of record NC_081290.1, read on the forward strand.
TTATTTTATGTATATATAACTATAAAAATACTTTGGTGAACAGAATCTGTCTAATAAAAAGACTTCTGGCTCAAGCTACCAACAGAGAGTGATGATTCACCCCAATTGCTGAATAAGAATTAATTTATGGATCTATAACCTTTGAATTTAGAAAAATCAATATTCTGTAGGAGGCATCTTTCTATAATGTCATATTTCCAATCCTGATCCTTGTCTTCAACCTATGAGTTTTGGAGCATTTACATAAAGAAACAAACTAACTGATCTTCTGACAGACTCTGGGATACATTCTCTATCTTACCACTCATTCTTTGGAGAATGTTCTGATGATTTGTGGTTCATATTGGGATTTCTTTGAGTCAAGTAATAATTGATGTTGTCCTCACAGTTTGCCTCCTTCCAAGCCTAGTCTAAATCATTAGCAGTAAGTCTTCTGCTCAGAGTGGGAATTGGTATACTTAGAGACTGGTCTAATCCTCGTATTACCTCCCTGATGGATGGAGTAAAAGGTAAAAAAATTACTGAACATAAACCATTCTTATGTTTCTTTCTATAATAAAATAAGAATTTTGCATCTCTGGGGAAATTGCAGCAACTGTGAAAGACTAAAAGATGTAAAGAAAGTGAATTGTATCATTATTCCTTTTCCCATTTGGCCTTTTTTGGAAATATTTTATTTATTTATTTATTTGTCAGAGAGATAGAGAGAGAGAGAGAGAGAGAACACAAGCAGAGGAAGCAGCAGGCAAAGGGAGAAGGAGACTCCCTGCTGAGCAAGGAGCCCGATGTGGAACTCCATCCCAGGACCCTGGGATCATGACCTGAGCCAAAGGCAGACACTTAACAGATTCAGCCACCCAGACATCGCTCCATTTGGCCTTTTCAATGCCTTCTTGGAAAGTAACAGTGGATTATTACAAATTTAATGTAGTGGTGAGAACTCATTTTTAAATTTTTATTATTAATGTAACTAATGTAACAATGGATTATTACAAATTTAATGAAGTGACAACTCAGTTTTAAATTTTTATTATTAATGTAACTAATGTTACATTAGTTTCAGGTGCACAACATAGTGATTGGACAACTTTATACATTATGCTATCCTCACCACAAGTATAGCTACCACCATACAACACTCTCACAATACCACTGACTGTATTCTCTATGCTGCACCTTTTGCCCTCTTGATTTATTCATTCCATAACTGGAAGCCTAATCTCCCATTCTCTTCCACCCATTTTGCCCATCCTACCCACCCAACTTACAGGTGGTATTTTTAAATATGGTGTCACATAAATCTCTGATATTCACATTTTTTTCTCTATCCTGCCTTTCAAACTAAAGAAAAAGGAGAAAACAATACCAGAAACAGCTTGCTTTCATCTTCAGAGGCTTACACCTCATGAGACAGTTTTAAGGGCAAGTCTACTTTAGGCTTGCACTGTACTTTAGCCTGCAGGAAATATGACTATCTTATTTCATGGCTCATTGTGCATTCATTAAACTGATGGCTTTATTTAATAAAAAAAATATTTATTTATTTATTTGAGAGAGGAAAGAGAGAGAGCAAGAGTGGGGAGGAGGGGTAGAGGGAAAAATCTTCAAGCAGATCCCCACTGAATGTGGAGTCTGACATGGGACTCAATCTTACAACCCATGAGATCTGAGTGGAAACCAAGAGTCAGACTCTCCACCAACTAAGCCACCCAGGTGCCCCTTAATGACCTTAGTTCTATAGGATTCATGACACAAGAAATATAAAGTATCCTTGAGGGCTTGGGAAGTGATATGATGACAGAAGCTGGTAGATACATTTTATGAAGACACGAGGGTCTACACTCCCCATTAATGTCTCACTGGTCCAGTAGTTTGAGTATCTGATAAACTTTCTCTAGACAAAAAACAAAAAAACAACAAAACAACAAGTTGTTTCACCATGTACTTCTTAACACTGAGAGAAGGTGGAAGACCCAATGCTAAATGGCTTTCAGGCAAAAAATTCATGTTTGGGTGTTATGCATATATAATATATATTATAGGTAAGATGAAGAGCCATTGATGGCTTAGGCCATGCTACAGGAGGCCTTCTCACATGTATATTATTGCCTGGTAAATACAATAGTTCTTAAAGGGTCATAGCATGTTGGATTGGTTGGGAATCTGGAATATACCCTCAAAAGTACATCTCACCTGGGGCTTTTAGGATATCAGAACAAGTGAGGATTGTTGTCTTGAGAAAGAGCTCTTCCTTGGGCTCTGGAGGATACTATTCAGCCCACCCTAGCTACTAAGTGACTGTGTGTGCTGAGGTGACTCTAAATGGTTATGACCTAATCTACCTACATATAAACTTAGCTGTGATTAGGTGAGTTGGGCCCAAATAGGTCCTGTTGGCATAAATAAATTGTACAACTGGGCTATTCAAATTCCCAGTGCATCCACAAGTGCCACATAGCTGTCCTTTCTGCAGCCACACCTATGTTCTCATGGGAAATATTCTGTAAACAACTGACTTCGAATGAACGATCTTTATCCATGTTTATGATTCGCCAACATCAGAAGTGACATTTTAATTCTTTTCATTAAAATGTAATTGAAAGTATCATAAAAAATTTAGTGAAAACAAAATGTTATATATGTACTCTTAAATACTGGTGAATGGAATAATGACAGAAAATATGGACTGTGCTTTAAAATTTTAATTTATTGGAAAGAAAAGGAAAAAATCTCAGTCACTGCTCACAATTATATGGAATGATGGCACTTACAAAAGAAGTGATTCAAAGGCTTTTTACACAAAATTTCTGTACTAGAAACTTAGTAAAGACTTCGATACCCTCTGATTCAGTGGCCTTCAGACTGGCATGATACAACCGGAATTTAGACAAGGAACTGTTATGAAAATTTAGAAAATAATGATAATTCTATCTAATACAGAGTAGAGAACTGAAAAAGAAAGATTGCCCTCAATTTGGGATTGTTCTATTCTAACATAACAGTCAAAGCCTTTGGATAGGATGGTTTTACATGGTAGATCGGAGAAATTTAGAGAATGGGAGTTTCAGTCACATCTGTAAATAGAAAAAGAAATATATGGTTAGCTATGCTACATGTTAGTTGAAGAGACACTTTTATGATATGCAAATTTTAATTGTCATTTTCTCTTCGTTTTAAGATAAAGCTCACAATGTTATTTGTGCTTTCCTGTTGCTAACAAATATAACCATTGCTCCTGTTTTTTAAGTTTTGAAAATATATTATTACCAGATAGAATTTTCCTTTGCAGTAATATAAAAAATACAACAAGGCAATTAGAAGAAAAAGCTTTCACATGGGTCAGAGTTTTATCATTTTCTTTAGTTTGATTTGTTGAAAAGGAAGTTTCTGCCATTGTGAAGGGAAACACACATGCACACACAACTAAAAGCTCCAATATAATGGATGAAGGCAATTTAAAAAAATTTGTTGACATTTCAGTCTGTTTGCCTGATAAGAGATAATCCTTTTCAGTCTGTTTGCCTGATGAGAGATAATCATTTCACTATGTGACTTACTAAGAATTTCTACTGCAGTGACCACAAAGAACAGGATACAACTGTTGGGTTCACCGTTTTCATGGAAAATTAGTAAAAACCACACTCTTATACTTGTATAGGAGTTTCAATATGATAAATTATATTAGTTAAAATTAGGTAATTTTTAAGTTGATGTTTAAATATAGTATGAGTAGGACAAAAAATTCACAACTTTCTAAGCAGTGTAACTATTTAAGTGGTAATGTGTTCAGAGTAGCTAGACTTCAGCAAAAAGAAAAAAAAAATATAGCCTACAATCATATTTTTGTACTTTGTCTTCAAATAGAAATGGGATTAGTTGTTAGTTAATTTCCACACTTACCCATAGCCATAATTGTGAAGTTCCTGAGAATGTATTAATTTTTCTGAAAGAACAAAAATCATTAAAATTATGTGATCAAGGTAGTCAGCAATCAAATTTTATTAGGTAAAAAAATGACTGCTACTTATTTTCTGTGTTTATTTTCCAATTCCTACACTTTGCAAAGATGATCATATTTAATCATCTTCAGAATTATGAAAACTAAGTATTGTTACATTATTTTAAGTAAGCAAAAATGTCAGGATTTGAATTTAGGACTATTGGAAAGCAAAATCTATGCTCTATTCTTATGTATATCATGGGTATAGCCAAAAGAAAGGCATTCTTAAAAATTTAATATTAATAAAAGTGCAAGGAGAATAAAATTGAGTTTTATATCAGCATTCTTTTTATTTTTAATTTGGAGAAAAAGCTTTCTTTTCCTACCATCCTAAAGAATGAATTTCACTTATAGAATAGATAGCACTTCTCCACATGATTCATTGGTTTAACATTAGCCATAGGTACCACAGAAGATATCAATTTTCCATTTCAGTTTATGAGGCACTAAGCACTGACTTGTTATGTTGATTCTACATCTGTTTCTATGGCATGTTTCTGTAAAGGATTTTCTTTTATGTCTTTCGGTAGAACACTAATATGCAGTAATTTAAATGAACTTACCACCACTCTGGCACAACATCAACGTTTTCAGTACTCTCAGAGGCAGTGAGTTTAGTGATATCGAAGGATGGTGGAAGAGCCACATACTGCATGATTTGTGGAAGAGAATACCAAGCGGCAAAAGGAAAAGCATCAAGTTGGTAGAATTGTTGGAAAGGCTAGAAGGAAAGACCATTCATTGAAAAACAACCATGTATAAACAACAGCTGTTCTGAATCTCTGCAAATGAATCAGTTCATTTCTGACATCGCTATTAGCAAAAAAAGAATGATGACTCCGTGAGATCTCTGGAAAGAACAAGAACCAGAGTTACTTTCGAAGGCTGAATAAAGCTTCAAAGTGGAAGAAGTAACCTATTTGAAATTCTTTTTGTGTTAGAGATTTGGGCAGTGACACTGATTTTGCCAATCATACTACCTAGCGTCAATTTCTTTTCGAACATATGGAACATCCTCAACAATCTTTATAAGATTCACAAAATGGCAAGTATTGGTTGGAGGGCTCCATGGCTGGTATGGAATTGGCCAGTTCAAAAGGGTTGAACTGTTATGGCAGCACATAGTTCATGATACTTGCTTATTGCCATAAAAATGAGATCAGAATCCCTAGGAACACTGAGAAATCAATGGAATTTAGGGCAGGGGAGAAACTGGCATCTGTTACGTATTACTGACAGTCTCATTTCACAGGTGAGAAAAAAAGATGAGAGTGTATTTGGGCAGAGACATTTGGTCTCTCTCCAGATGGTTTCTTCAGAAGAAAAGTGTGTCAACCAGCTTGATAGTTTGAGATTCCTAAATATAAGCTGAATTTTAGAAACAGATCATGGGCATAAAAATATAAAATTAAGAAATATGTTAAAAGAGAAATTAATGTAACTATGGAGATTAACACTTCATAGTGCTTGTAACTCTAAATACAATGTTCCCATCCGCTGAGACACAGACTGGCACAACTTCCCTTCCAAAGAATAGAAACAAGTACTTCTAATCTCTCATACCAATTAATATAAATTATCAGGGAAGTTGGGAGTGAGAAATAAATGCTGGGGAAGAAAACAATCACTTCCAAAGTGTGAGGTTATTTAAAACAAACATATTTAAACTTGACAGTATTGTATTATTACTGTGTAATTTATTAAGCAAAATATTACCAATTGGAGGAGGTTGTTTTCATTCACTTTGAGAAGTTGTTGCTGTATAAAAGGAAATAAAGTACATTCTGAATTACTTAGACATTTGGTACAACACATTCATTTTACAATGTACCAAGAATATAACACCATCTGTGATATTTAGGATAAACTGTACTCTATGCCAGAATCATGAAGAAGTATCAAAAGCCTTTTTATTTTGCAACTTTAGAAAAAAAATGTTCAGGTAAGGCTAGGTTTACTTTAGTTTAGAAAAACAAAGAATTTTTAAGTTTCAAATACTGGGGGAAATGACCTACTAATTTTCTAAGACTACATATTTTCTGCTCATGGCTATTTATTAATCATCTTTTTAAATTTGATCGTTGGTAAATTTTTAAATATTATCAGGTGTGGTTAGTAGAACAATTTCTCTCTTGGGATATTTTTCTGTTAAAAAAAAAGAGAAGCACAACATGGGGGCTTAAGTGGGTAGAAGAAGAATCAATGAAACAAGATGGAATTGGGAGGGAGACAAACCATAAGTGACTCTTTATCTCACAAAATAAACCGAGGGTTGCTGGGGGGAAGGGGGTTGGGAGAAGGGGGTGGGATTATGGACATTGGGGAGGGTATGTGTTTTGGTGAGTGCTGTGAAGTATGTAAACCTGGTGATTCACAGACCTGTACCCCTGGGGATAAAAATATATGTTTATAAAAAATATAAAATTAAAAAAAAAAGAGAGAAGCACATATTATAAAAACACAACACATGAAGGACATATGAAAATATTCTAGATTTAATAAATAATCTTACCTGGGCATGGATAGCTTCCTAAGGAAGAGAAAACATTTAATTTAGTATATTGATTTTATTCTTTAAGAATAACAAATATTTAGTAGGTACTTTCATTCATTCAGGAATGACTATGCTAAGCACTGAGGACACAACCAACAATCATATGAAACATGATGAATACTGTCGGCAAGACCAATAGTTGTGAAGGTTATGGTTCAGTCACATCATAACTAAAATAATAAAATATATAATTGCAGTAATTTCTTAAATCAGTAATGGTGAATTCCAGTGAGGGTACTGATATATTTAAATTTATTTGGGCTTTGTTTTAAACACAAGCAACTTGGACACTGATATAAGAGTAACAATTGGGATCCAAATTAAATTCATTATTGGCTTTACTCTTCCTACATTGATAACAGAAGGAAACGAAAAATGTAATTTTGCTAAACTAGGACAGGGCTTTTTCCCTAAAGTCTTAATTAACTTGATTTGTTGTAACTAAAAGTGAAGGTTTTTTTTTTCCCCTCCCAAGTGAGTGACTTTATAATAATTAAAAGGATCAAAACTAAATAGTTGTGCTGATTGATATGTTTTTGATCTATTCATATACTCAGCAAAAAGAGTTTAAGGCATTATAGTTCAAATGTGTATCTTGATAAAAGACCTCCATAATGCTGTCGAGAAGTTCATGAGGACAGCAAATTTTACAGAGACTGGTAAGTTGAGGCAGGAGGAGAAGGAATGAATATTTTATTGGACTTGCTACAAGCCAGACTCAGGGCTAGCTGAATAGGAGATTGCTAATTCAATATTCAGAATAACATCAGGAAGTGAGAATAACTATATTTCAATTTCACACACATAAGGAAACAGGTCCAGAGACAATTAAGTTCAACTTGACCTTTCTTTGAGAGCTTTGACAAAAACAATTTGAAGGTTTAGGACTTAACAATTCCTCCTACAGAGTCTATAGTGTTTCCTTAAATGAAATGTTTAATTGGCACATCTGTGTTCTCATAAGCAGGAATGTTTATGGAGTTCCCCATCAGGGCTGGACTTGGGAAAATAAGCACATGATAAAGTCCTAATATAAGACATCGTCAGAGGGACTATAAAAGGATTTCAAAAAGGAGCGCCCGGATGGCTCAGCCCTTAAGCGGCTGCCCTTGGCTCAGGTCATGATCCCAGGGCATTGGGATCAAGCCCGCATCTGGCTCCTTGCTCAGCAGGAACCTGCTTCTCCTGCTCCCACTCCCCCTGCTTGTGTTCCCTCTCTCGGTGTGCGCTGTGTCTCTCTGTCAAATAAATGAATAAAAAACTTTAAAAAAAGAAAAAGGATTTGAAATGGAATTTAGTCAAAGTAAATTTCTCCTTGGTTAGTCATTACGGATACGATAGACAGCATTAGTCTATGCACAAATTGAAAGAAATGGCTTTGACAGAAAATATATAGGCAATCACATGAATAGTTTTTCAATTATTATTAACTACCAAGACTAGAATAATTTTTTTTTTAAAGATTTTATTTATTTATTTGACAGAGAGAAATCACAAGTAGGCAGAGAGGCAGGCAGAGAGAGAGAGGAGGAAGCAGGCTCCCCGCTGAGCAGAGAGCCTGATGCGGGACTCGATCCCAGGACCCTGAGATCATGACCTGAGCCGAAGGCAGCGGCTTAACCCACTGAGCCACCCAGGCGCCCCTAGAATAATTTTTTGAGAAAAATGAATAAATCTTTTGAAGTGAACCTAACTTAAAATTTAATGTATTTTAATTCTGCAGAAGATGATTTTACATTATAATAAATAAAATATTACCATCTGCTGTTGGTTATGTTTGCTCAGTTTACGAAGCTGTTCCTATTCAAAAGAAAAAAACATTCTTAGTTGCTTGGATACCATTCAGTACAACCCTATCATTTTCAAGTAATGGAAGCTAGAATTCTACAATGATTTCCCAAAAGTAAAGAATGAGGAAATATTAATTATACTTCAGTGTTATTTCTACCACAAATAATTTGAACTAAATCAATTATTTCCTTACAAAACAACAGAAAAACTGCTTTCTTAACTTATTTTAAAACTTAAAATAAGTTAAAGAACAGTCAGATATAAGTGAGCATCCAGGCAATTTTACTTATAAAGTATCTTGTGTCAGAATTACTAAGAAAATTAAAAATGATTTTTGCTTTCTGACCAAAGATTTAACCTTGGTCAAATGAAATAAAAAATATTAGATGAACTAGGGAAAAAGTGATGTTTCTGATATTAGCCACATTCATTTATCATTTACTTTACTTCATGGATTGCATTAACTTCTTTCACATCATTCAATATTTATTGTTATTGTCATTTTAGAATTTAGATCACAGACTTACAGCAGGTTAGTAAACTGTCTAACATCACATTCTGGGAAAAGCTAAAACTTAGGGGCAAATTCAAGTATGGCAAATCTATAGATAATCATTTAAATACTAAGGTATTCAGATCCAAAGCAGACTATACAATAAAAATATTCAACTAAAAGTGTGAATTAAATACCTGAGATAAAAAAGTTGTTAGTGTTATTTTCAGAGAGGAACCAGCCAATATCTGCAGTCCATCAGACTACTTGTTATGGGTTAAATTTTAGCAGATAATGAGAAGGAGAAATAATTTATCAACCTAACATTCTTATTCCTTGGTACATTTGTCTTTGATAAGCTTTTAATGATATTTTACCAGATGGCTTTGGGAGAGTATGTCTTCTCTTGGAATTTGTTTCTGCTAAACAAACAAACAAATAAATATATTAAGTAAATTGTAACTTATCTTGGATAATAGTATATTTTAAATTTAACAAATAGATCTTACCTCAGTGTTATTGGGAACAACTTCCTTCAAAAAAAAAAAATAGAAACAGGCACACTTTTAATTTTATGACTTATTAATTTATGTTTAAGGTAAGAATACTAATTACCCAGCCACTCTTACTAAATAACTGTGGTTAATTGATTTTAGCAAAATCAAAAATTCCTGCATAACTGAGACAGGATGAATAATTTGAGGGACGTGTTATGTCAAGAATTCCTTTTCTCTTCTCCTTGCTTTTACCAGGGAGGTTATTCAGAATGTTGAAGGTGGATACAAAATATTCACTTTTACTGAATTCACAGAAACTCCACATAATTGGGTTAGTTTTATTCTGTGATCCCAAAGTTAATGGCAGGACCTCAACACCTTCTATGCCTGTAATTTTTTTTCCTATAGGTTAACAAGAGGCAAAGAATTTATGATTAATTAACCTAGAATTGGTTGATTTCTACACAGGGTATAACATGTTTGCATATTTGATCTAGAAGCATAATCATTATTATAATTTTTAATGATAAGATTCAGTTCTACCAAAATCTGGTAAGGGCAAAATAAATAAGAAAAAGAAATGTTTGGACACTACAGATGGCCAGATATGATTGTTTGCCCAAAAGCAATTCTGTAATTTTGTCTTTGACAAATAGTTGTTTTCTTAAGTCTGTCGGACTGATAGTCACATGTTAAAATTAGAATCAAGCGATATGCCTGGCACCTTGTACAATGAGACCTTATAAAATATGTACCCTTCATTGTACAACAAGCTTTCATAAGTGTTTCCTAACTAATTTGGATATTGAATTAACATAAAAATCATTTACCTCACTTGATGAACTGCTGCTAGATGGCTTTTGCTAAGAAAAAGAAAACCAGTGTTACTGACTCTGCGACTTTTACAATGGGAAGGAAACGAGTTACACTTTCATCCTGGGTTGCTAACTCTTGGCTTCCGGTTTGAAAAAAAAACAATTGAAAAAAACTCAGGGCCAATATAATATGGAGGGAAGAGAACAATAACTTATACAATAACTTAAATTTTTTTTTTTTTTTTTTAGATTTTATTTATTTAGTTGACAGAGAGAGATCACGAGTAGGCAGAGAGGCAGGCAGAGAGAGAGAGGAGGAAGCAGGCTCCCTGCTGAGCAGAGAGCCCGATGCGGGACTCGATCCCAGGACTCTGAGATCATGACCTGAGCCGAAGGCAGCAGCTTAACCCACTGAGCCACCCAGGCGCCCCCAATAACTTAAAATATTTTTATTAAAATAAACACAGATATATGGTGGAGTAGCAGGCAAAGTGTATATGGATTTTTGTGATAAAAATGAAGTTTAATTGTATATTCTTGGATATAATAGGACTGTTTGAGAAGTTTAATCTTGTTCACTTTGATAAGATATTTTTGCCAAAATAAAGCATACAGCTTATACTACATATGATGTATAAGTGGTGTTTATAAAAATAAAGGTGTCTTACCTCAGTGTCTTCCATAGTCTGTCCCTTAGAAAAAGAAAAAATAATTAATGTTATGTTTCATGATAAATATTCAAATGCAAAATAATAATTACCAAATAATTTTAAAATAAAGGATCATTCTTCAGTTGATACATTTTTAGTATTCTGCCAAGAAAAGGTAATCACTTAAGTATGAAGGATAGGAGATATATTTATTTTATAAATTTTGAGCACCTGTGTGGTCTCTTAATACTAAATCGATTAAAAATCTAGTAGACAATCCAGATTTCAAAAGTCATATTTCAATAAAGTGAATCATCAATCGTGATTATGTAAAACATTCCTGGAGCAGATACACTGCTTCACGTAATACCCAGAATGAAGCATTTCTGTAGCTTTGCAACAGGTACAAACAGTTGGCTGTCTATAAGTGCATCCATATATGCACACATTCCTTCCTTCCTCCCTTCATCCATCCACTCATTCACTCATACTAATGTTTTATCTCCTTAGAGCTATAAAATAACAGCAATAAGATCAGTATTCTTTAGAATTCTCAGCAGAACTCATTACATACTTTGAATGTTTGACTGAAAAGTTCAAGGAAACTATAAATGCCATAGAAAAACTACTTTTTTTCTAAATTAAAACAGTTTTTCTGTTGCAAGACTACATTTTTTGGCCACACTATTTAAAGAAAATTCTTGTTACCTTAATTACTTTATTCTGTTTTTCTCTGAGAAGTTCTTCCTGCTGAAACCAATAAAAGCATAGCTTATAAAATCTAATTTTGAAAGGACAAACTTTTAAAATAATTTAATCTCATTGGTGTTCCTTACCCTTCTCAGTTCACTGAGGTATTCCTGAGGGATACAAAAGAAAGAGAAATAACATTCATGAACAGAGACATAAATGAATGAGCATCTGGAAAAAAATGTACTTTGCATTGTGCTTCTGCAAATTAAAATATAAATGTGGTTTTTTTAAAATTTTTTATTTTTTTATAAACATGTATTTTTATCCCCAGGGGTACAGGTCTGTGAATCGCCAGGTTTACACACTTCAAAGCACTCACCAAAGCACATACCCTCCCCAATGTCCATAATCCCACCCCCTTCTCCCAAACCCCTCCCCCCAGCAGCCCTCAGTTTGTTTTGTAAGATTAAGAGTCACTTATGGTTTGTCAAAATATAAATGTTTTTATGAATGCACTAATATTTCTTACTTTATCACTTCTAACACTAATTTCTCTTTGCTAATCAATCTTTGCTTAAGCTGTACATAAATACACACTTAATAAAAATTTTTGTTTCACTACACTTTATTGTAATCTTTCATCTGGTTTAAATCATAATTCTGAGTTCTCTTGATCTTCTCTGTCTGGTTCAATAAGAAATATCTATTTTCATTAAAAAAAAAAGCCATAAAGAAATGGACAGCAAAACACTTGCTTCTCTTGGTTAACTTGACAGTGAATCTTGTGGAGACTTCCTTACCTCTCTTAGCTCTTTTGCGGTAGGCTACGAAAAAAAAAGAAAGAAAAAAGAAAGAAAAAGAAGGACGGAAGGAAGAGAAAGAGAAAGGAAGGAAGGGAGGAGAAAAGGTTAAAAATCAGTGAAAGTTGGGTTGCCTATCAAGCTTTTAAAGTAGCAGTCTTTTTTTTTTTTTTAAAGATTATTTATTTATTTGACAGAGAGAGAGATCACAAGTAGGCAGAGAGGCAGGCAGAGAGAGAGGAGGGGAAGCAGGCTCCCTGCCGAGCAGAGAGCCCGATGTGGGACTCGATCCCAGGACCCTGAGATCATGACCTGAGCCGAAGGCAGTGGCTTAACCCACGGAGCCACCCAGGCGCCCCTAAAGTAGCAGTCTTGAAGTAAAATTTATATTTGGGTTTTATTTGACATGTCACAAAACTATAGAAAACACAATACATATTATTTATTGCTAATTTAGGGATAGAGAAGGTGTTATTTAGAGATAGAGAATGTTCCATCAGAATGTGTATGGAAATTATGTGTTCTAACTAGGTTATGTAAAGGAAAGCACGAGTGTTTGCAAAGAGGCAAATGTGCAGGCACAAATTCAATTTAAAAGAGCTTTGGAGTATTTGAATGTCTGGTTTCAGTATTCTTTGTGGGTGACTGGGTGACTGAAGGGAAGATTTGATCAAGCCAAGTGAAAAAATGTTTATAAACTAAAATTAAAGTAAATTTCCCAGAAAAACATGTTTATCTTTTAAGAAGAATAAAAGGATAATACTCACCAGAGGAGACCTGGGAACCTGTCTTTCTTTGAGAACTTCCTGTAGAATTAAATTGTGAATGATAAAAAAGTGAAGAACATACCCAAAAAGGAGCATGTTTGTCCATTTGACAGCAGGTTATCAATTTTAATCAGGTAAACCAGCACATTTCTTAGGTAGAAGAGAAGATAGTTTTAGTCTTATGACCTAATTTTTGAAACTAAAGAGACACCCTGTTTGGTTTCTTTCTTTCTTTCTTTCTTTTTTTTTTTAACCAGGCCTAGAGATTTAGTAAGTCTATGCTTAGTAAAATGTTAAAGGAGGAATTGAATAAGGACTTAATCAAAACAGAGATTTGAGAGAGTTATCCAAGTAGCTGAGTACTTGGATACTCAGAGAAATAAAACTGGAGTGAAGACATTCGCCATTCCTCACAGCTAACAAAAAAGGCTGGAGGCTGGAAGGGGGGTAGAATAAGAGCTTTACCTCTCTGCTGTCTGGTTCATTCTGCAAAGAATAAAAAAATCAATAAAAAAATATTAGTTCAATCAGTGGAGGATCAATGGCTCTTGTAGAAATGTGTGGTAGAAGTGTCTAATTCGAGATCCAGTGTGTAAAATGAAATCAAATTATAAATCGCATGTTAGAGTGCAAGCAGAAGAAAAAGAAGCAAGAATACATTAAAATAAATCAGGTTAATACATTCTGTTTAATTATTTCTCTTGAATACTAAGGTTTTTATTAATAATAAATTTTTATGGAAGTCTATGTTCCCTCTTCTCTAACAAAGTTTGTGAAAACAAAATTTGTCAGCACATCGAAAGGAGAGACTGTATCTCAGTAAATGTGAAACTGTTTTATGGAGAAGAGAGGAATAGGTTTAGAGTCAATGTGTTATCAATACAACATCACTTAAATTCCATAGTTAGAGGGAGTTCTTGGAACACAGAATACTCACTTGAATGAGTTCTAAGTGTCTAAGAGGAAGTTTCTGTGAAAAACAATAGAGAATTGTAAAACAAAGCAATCAAAATACACAATAACAATAGCACAATACACATATACTCTGAATTTAAACATTGTTATTTAAGAAAGCTTCATATTTTAACAGTAAAAAGAAAAAAAAAAGGACCATAACTATTTTATTAACAAAAATCAAAGCAAGATAGGTTAATTTTTTCTCTCTTTAGGAAATGGCAGAAAATTGAGAAAACTATATAAAAAGACTAAAAAAATTCTTAAAATTAATCCAGAGGGATAAATAAGTGATTTAGTTTCCTGGACTACTTATATTGCATGATAGCTCTAAAGGTGATTTTAAACCATTATAAATTTGTGGAACAAACTATATGTTTTTCTAATTAAATGTTATTTTCTGGATATTGTTTTTATCATCAATTTCATTATATAAAAATTTTTCTCAATCTGCATTCTGACCAGGAGACGAGGCTTAGATTGATTAAATGATAAGCATAAAAAAATGTGATATTTTCTTTGGAATAGGAGTGTAGAATCTGTTTTCTGAGGAACCTTTATTCATTTCATTTGTAAAAGGACAAGAGAACTACTCCAATGACACGTTTCTGGGGACTTGGGTCTTTTTTCCCAGTTTTAAGTCAGAGATTTCTTTCTGTTGGTGCTTAGAGTGTACCACCAGCAAAATTCTATTGGGTAAGAAGTCGAGTTACTGGTGATTCTTCATTACCCTAATAGAGGTTCAGAGAGGCAGAGTCTCATCAACAGAATCATGTGTCAGCACTTCAGAAATGTTTTCTTCTATATTTGATAGCTGCAATGTCCAAATACCACAGATCATTATTTAATGAGTTCTTTTCTCATCAGGTGGTCTTTGTGTATTCCTTCCCCCTTCATTAGTTCCATATCACAAGGGAACAGAATAACATGCTGCTTCATGTAACTAATGGAATAGCTTTTTTAAAAAGATTGTTTTTGAGAAGAAAGCTTCTTTTCATTTACCTAATCTAGTTTCACTATCTATGGTGTCCATAATAACTTGATCTCTGAATCAGCAGAATCAGCCTCATTTTTATGCACTGGGAAAAAATTGGTTGACACAGTCTGGCTCAAATGAGGGTTGACTTTGGTTCCAAAAGTAAAATGCACCAGAACATGTGTCTTTATGTTATATTTTGTAAGGGAATACTGAGACCTATTATATGTCTATAAATATCCTAATTCTGTGAGGGACCCAAGGAAATAGCCTAATTCTATCCTTTGATCTTATTTATTATGTTATGCAATACCTTCTTTTTAAAAAAATTTTTTCTTTAAGTTTTTTTTATTGACCAGTGCTTATATTTCAAGTCAGACATTTTGTTAAGACTTGTGAAACATTACAAGTCTTTTAATATTAATATTAAAGTCTTGTAATATTAATATTAATATTACAAGTCTTTTAATATTAATATTAAAGTCTTTTAATATTAAGACTTTAATTAGAGATCATCCCATGCTTTAAGCTCATTATTCTCCATATTTTACGTTTGGTAAGATATCAGGTCATTTATAACAAGAATCTACAACCTTCTAAATTCTCTACTATACTCACAGGCCTGGCAAGGGCGGCAGCCACCAGGCAGGAAAGGATGAGAAACTTCATGTTGTCTAGGCCTCTGTAAGAGAAATAAAAAGAGTTAAATCTTCTAATAAGATGAAAAAGAAATCCTTGATTTTCCAACAAAGGAAAATTTATGTTAAGATATGTCAATTTGAGAAGGGATATTTTAATTAACATGATTTTTAAAATTTTGCTATTCAATATAAATTTAGTTTCCGATTCCAGTTATCTTGATCAGTGCTTATTTTAAGAAATATAAATTTCTTACCACTATTTTTATCTACTAACATTCTATAACAAAACATTTGATTCTTGAATAGGATAGTATGGTTTTGTCAGAGGAATAGGGAATAATCAGTATTTAAACACAATTTTTAAAAAAATCCAAACTTTTCCTTCTAGGTCATCAGATTGGCTGGGGCGAGGGGGTACTAAACTGAAATCCAGTAAGAGCTAGCATTTAATTTTATCTGAAAATTTTTGGAAAATATCTTCCTCATTTAAATCTTTTTCAGAGCATCCTGCCCTTTCAGAATCTTCATGAGAAAGTATACCAGTGCATTATGTAGAAACTATTAATCTCCGTCAGTAATTTTTCAAAAGAATCTAGCTATCACTTCATATTTTGCTGCACTGATATATCCATGACATGACTCTATGAAGATGATTAGACAGAATCATAAGATTCAGATATCTTGTTAGGTTGATTTCCAGAATCCCATCAAATTGCAATAATCTACAACTACTGATATTTAAATGTGATAGGAAAGTGGTTTACAAAGGATGTTTTTAATAAATCATGTTATATATGCAATTTGTTGATGCCCCCATCAACAAATTAATACTGACATTTTTATATATACTGCTTCAGTTTACAAACTGTACAATCTAAACACATTAGTAAAGAAAGCATATTTATAAGCCCAAAATGAATTTACTATTTTTATGCATTTGCATCCTTCCAAATATCCAAATTAAACCATCTTTACAAAAAGTAGTCTTTTATATCTATCATTGATATACTCTTTATAGAATTAATTTTTTTAGCCAAATGACATGAGATAAAACTTGCCTTGAAATACTACCAGAAATGGTCCTTGTTACAGTAATTAAAAAGACCAGAAATTATTTTGCATAATGAATTTCCACGGAATGGGTAAAATAATTCAAACTACCTCCCCACAAGTCTCTGCTGAAATTATGTATTTACTTTTTCAATATATAAGTTTTTAGTTACTAAGTCATCAAAAAAATGATTTGGTCTTTATAACACTATATTAATTTGTCACCTAAAGATCTGAGATGGATGGTGACAAAATTTGCAAGTGCACCTTTAAACTACCAGTACCAATGTATCAAGAAGGTATCAACGTTTGCAAGCACATAGAAAATTAACAAATGCATCTTAATGAAGAGTGAAAGAAAGATAGGCAAGGTGAAATCATAGATTTTTGTCAAATGTCAAAATCATACATTTTGTTAAATGTAAAGACAATACCTTAAACCCAAGACTGGGAAGAAGAAGCAAACTTGGTTGATGATTAAGGTGATGGCAGATATCTTTGCTCCACAGCTATTTAAACCTAGTGATTAGTAAAATGCTAATTTTGTGGTTTCAGTTCAACCAATAGGTTTATTTAAATTCTAAGAATTTTCTCAAGCAGGAAATTAATTTTCAGTCTAATTTCTTTCCCTAGAAATTCTGAGGAGAGTTTCAACAAAGGAGTGATTCATACTATGATAACAGATTATAGAGGAAAGGGAGTAACAGTATTCAAAATTAAAATACAAAAATTTCTAGATTTATGGTTATGGTAGGAACATGATTTTTTCATGATTTTATGTTAAATGGATAATTGGAAAGACTAATATAGCAATAAAATTCTCTTTTTTATCTTTTGAAAAATCCATTATCTATAAAGAAAATTCTTGGGACAAATTAGGATCTTCAAAATTTTTCAGTTTTTACCAACATACTAGAGCATGAGGAGAAGTCATTATTCATTTCCTCTTTTAAAACTCAATTTGTCACATATTATTTATTTTAATTATTCACTTTTTGGTGTAACTTACATTGTATGTGCTCAGATCTTTTTTTTTTTCCCAAAACAAAGAAAGATAAAATTATCCTATAAATTTTGGTAGCATTTTAAGTACATCACATAATTTTTTGTTTGTTTGTTTTGGGAGTACTAGTAGTGATAGCATTCATTAATTTAGTTATTAGATTGTTTAATTAAAAGTAATAATTATTCAAGAATTAAATTTTTAAGTGTTGTAAAATAAACCATATCTGTGATTTTTTCATCACTTAAAGTAAATAAAAAGGAAAAAAATGAAAGTCCCTCTCTCTAATCCTTAATTCTACTCCTAGAATGAGCTGGCATCATACATTTTAGAAAAAATATTACGTTTTTTTTTTAAAGTTACTACTTTTGATTATCAGTGAGTTTTTCTTCTGGAAAGGAATCATACTATATATTTTTGAATTTAAAAAAATAAGCTATAGTGATATTTACAGCCTAGTTACAATTGTAAGACAGGGACATTATTCAGAGTTAAAAGAAATACCGAAGTGGTTCAGTCTTTCTACACCAGGAATCAGAGGAGACAGTGGTTTTCCATACTGAAGCTCTCTTTGCATAGTATCTTTTCTTGTTGACTACGTCATATTAATTTTAACAACTTACTAGTGTTTTCTATTTACAGGCCAACCTTGGAGATATTACAGGTTGGGTTCCAGACCACTGCAATAAAGTGAATATTGTAATAAAGCAAGTCAAATAAACTTCTGGTTTTCCAATACGTATAGCAGTTATGTTTACACGATGCTGTGTCTGTTAAGTATAATAGCAGTATGTCTAAAAATCAATGTATATACCTTAATTAAAAAAATACTTAATTGCTAAAAAGTACTAACCATCATCAGACCTTTCAGTGAGTCATCATCCTTTGTCCAGTGGACGGTCTTGCCTTGATGTTGATGGCCGCTGACAGATCAAGGTGGTGGTTGCCAGCCGCTCAAGGGGCGGTCGTCTTGCCACATTGGTTGACTTTTCCTTTCACACATGATTTTTCTGTCTTGTGAAACGCTGTTTGATAGCATTTTACCCACAGTAGAACTTCTGTCAAAACTGGTGTCAATCTTCTCAAACCCTGTTGCTTTGACACCTAAGTTTCTTAATATTCTAAATCCTTCGTTGCCATTTCAACAATCTTGACAGTGTCTTCCCCATGAGCAGATCCCATCTCAAGAAACCACTCTCTTTGCTCATCCATTAGAAGCAACTCTGAATCTGTTTAAATCTTATCATGAGATTGCAACAATTCAAATAGAGTAATAAAGAAAAAGTTTTAATTATGTGAGAATTACCAAAATGTAACACAGAGACATGAAGTAAACAAATGCTGTTAGAAAAATGACTCTGATAGACTTGCTGGGCTCGGGTTTGCCACAAACCCTAAATCTGAAAAAATGGAATAGCCACAAAATGCTGGAGGGTGAAATGCAATAAAATGAGGCTTGCCTGTACTCTGATTCACTCAAGGGAGTAAGGACAAGCACCCTTAGCTACATTGTAACCTCATATTTTTTGTCTTTTTTCAGTAATGTATCCAGAATGGCTGACTTATTTTATGCCTTACTCAGAGTCACACTATAGAAAAAGTCTACTGTAATTTATACAAAGCTACTGTATCTTCGTTTGCTTATTTATTTTTATTCACTTATTTATTCATGGAGGTGAAGAAACTGGTCAAAGAACTGGGAATATAAAAGTTGAGCAAGACAAAATCACTGGCCTAGTACTATGGTGAGTAATTAACACATAAGAAGCAAATAATTTTATTATTTTTGATAGGCCAAAAATAAAGATTTGAATAGGACATCCAGAGTACGTAGGAACAGTTCTGCCTGGGGGCCATAACATTTGGAGGCATTTGATAATAATAAGGCTTGCCGTCAAAAAGAAACAATCAAATTTTAGGAGTGTCTAATCTGCCTCATAGGACAAGGCATCTCTCAGTGAATTTGTATATCAGCCATGGGACTTCTCATGAACCCCAAATCCAAATTTTTCTATCTATAATCCCCAGTGGATAAGGATTAATCTCTACTTTGTCTGAATTAGGTATTAAAGATAGTTAATTAGGCTTTAATTTTTAATAAACCATTCTTCTCATTGTAAAATATAACCATTTACTATAATTTGAGAAAACATGGTATCGTGTGTTCACTGTAGATTGTACAATGCCAAGTCCTACAAGATTTTAGCCTAAGTTCATTTGCTTTTATTGATATTTTTCATTTGCTTTATCAGTTAAATTTGACCAGTTCCAACCATTAAAACAAAGCTTAGATCTGAAACACATATTTGGACCATTTATAGTCCAATGGGCGTTTGCCCTATGAGTAAAGAAAAAATGACATTATTACCTGGATATCAGTCACGTGTAAGGTGAACATATAATTGATCATTCAACAATGAACATTCATAATAGTAAAATGTTCTGCTCTTAGTCATTACATTAGAAAAACAGACATAAGCTAGGACTATTTTAGGCACACTGTGGCATGGCCACTCCAATGATATCACGCAATTGGTTTTGAGATTCCAGGAGTCCCTAAGCAAGGCAAAGTGGAAACAAGTTCTAAGGGACAATAAAATAGAAAGCTTTCTTGTTTTCCAGTTTTTTGATATTGGAAAAATTATTTCTTTCTTGAATTCATATTTATGGGTAAAACAAATTAGCAGGAAAATGAAAAGAAATATCGTAGCAATAGACATAGATTTTGAAAACTTACTAAGTGGTAAACTTTGCTATGTGAGGTTTTGTGTCCTGTGGCACGTTCTCCTCCAGACTCATATCTCTTTGGAGGATTCACTGGCCTGAGACAGTCAGTAATTCAGAACATAAAGTTCCAAAATTAGTTTGTCATGATTGTCTATAAACATTTGGCTTTATGGCTGGTGAGTCTTCTAGGAAAGTGTCTTTAACTATGTAACCAACAGCTAAACTTCCACAAGGAAATCGACTGAGAAATGTGAAAGATACTTTTGTTTTTCTCTGGAAAACCTACCAGAGGATTCACAATGGGTGCTTAGTAACTGTTCTCAGGTATAGCACGAATAGAACCTTGGCACCCAGAAATTGAATAAAGTTCTTTTCAGGAAGTCGCTGTCTAGTATGACTATATGGTATTACTGGAAATATGGAACCTATGTTTACTTTTGTGTTTGTATTTAGAAAAATCTCTTTTTTAATTCTTCAGGGGCCCGTCACTAGGTCTCTGGAGATCTAAAATAAAACACACAGTCTGAGTAAAGTGGTGTAAGGGGTGGTTGCAAGTCAAGGCTTTGGGGTCGAATTGTAAGTTTAAATCTTGGCTCTCATTAACTTGCCGTCATCTGAGGTAAATCACTGTGCCTCAGTGTTCTCATCTGTTCAGTAACATCTGCTTCCTACAGGAAGGAAAAAAAAAGGAGGTTATACACTTCGAAGTGTGATATACCCGAAACAAGGGGCTCGTTTAAGATTATCCATGATTGGAACATGATTTTTAAAGACCTCAACTAATTATTTTGTGCCTAAATTATCTTCCTACCTCATAGACTTGTGAACTTTCGAGAATTTATGACTTACATTTGTCTATTTGCATGTGATTAGAAAAAGTGTAAAAAGGTAAAGACAAAATGTCTAACAGTGGCCACAACTCAAGAATGTTTGGGTTGGGATATGAGAAAAGAGAGTAGAAAAGAGAGCTTAGAATTTTTTTTTTAGTTTTTTAAAAATTAAGTTAAATTTAATTTTTTTTGTATGTGTTCCAAAATTCACTGTTTATTTACCACACCCAGTGCTCAATGGAAGGAGGGCATGTATTGATGGAGAACTTAGAATTTTGATTAATAAAATCTTGTCTTATTTGATATTTTCACAGAACAGTGAATTAGAAATTGCTTCTCAAATTTTAATGTGCTTATGAATCATTAGAGTATCACGTTAAATTTCAGATTCATGCTCAGTAGGTCTGATGCATGTCCCAAGATCTTGCATTCTTAACAAGTTTTCAGGTAATGTCATTGCTGGTGATCTATGGGACACACTTTGAGTACCAAGCAACTAGGAGATTTGAAAATGTAATGTATAGCCTTCTTCTTTAAACTTAACAACAGTGAAAGTTGGCATATAAAAAGTTTTAAGAATACTTAACAACATGGAAAAATTATGAAAACATGTAACATACATAGCAAAAACAGATGTTAAAAAATGTTGAATAGGGACACTTGGGTGGCTCAGTGGGTTAAAGCCTCTGCCTTCGGCTCAGGTCATGATCCCAAGCCCCGAATCAGGCTCTCTGCTCAACGGGGAGCCTACTTCCTGATCTCTGCCTGCCTCTCTGTCTACTTGTGATCTCTGTCAAATAAATAAATAAAATCTTTAATAAAAAATGTTGAATAATATTTCCATGAGGTTGTTTACCTTCATACCAATGTTTAGAATAAAACATTTTCTTACCAATCCTAGCTTTTTGTAGGTTGGATGTTCTATTATAACAATTTGTCTATGGAATACCGATATTACCTTCTTCCTTCCACATCCAACCAGAATTCATTCATTTTGCCACTAATGATTTTTTTACTTACTCAAGATATCAGAGAAAATTGAGCTAAACTTTAGCTAAATGCTACCTGGTGAGTTATTTCTAAAAGACCATAAAATTTGATATGTAAAAGGAGTTTTACCTATAAGAAGTATATCTTCCTCTGACTTGACAGAACATAATTTTCATTATTGATATGATTTCCTGGGACTCATCATTAAATGTCCTTGTTTAATAATGTTACTATCAACATATAATGGCTTTGACAGACTGTATTACTTATCAGAACCAAATGTAGTTTCCCAGACAGAATAATAAGCCATCCACCAATAGAATGGAATATATTCCTTTATTAATTTATATGGTTTTTAACAATGTTTGAAGTCTTATTATTATTCTATTTTATTCTATTATTATTCTATTTGCCCCTCACAAGAACCATGCAATATAGGGATAGCAGGATAAGAATACCAAACCTTCCCTAAGTTAAGTGATTTCCATACAATGCCATGCATCAACTAATGAGTGAATGGTGGCTCAGATCTTCCAACATGTGAGCCTGTGTTCTGACTAATAAACCACTCAACAGGAACACTTAATATATACGAGGTATTGTATCTGTAGATAAGCGATAGAGAAAGTAAAATCCTAGCAAGAGAAGAAAGCCTAACATGCATGTAAGATGAACTGATTAAAGCCATCATAGGATAGTGTGAGAGTGAGAAGAACTAGCAGAATAAAACATGTCACAGTGTTGCTAAACACAAGCTTCACACTACTTCTGGAGAAGTGTGGCCACTGCCAAGATATGCAATGTCCTAACTCCAGCATTATCCAATCACATTCTTCTGATTCTTTTTCCTTTTAGTAACTGTGACTTTATCAGTATCAATGTTTCCCCATTGATTAGCTAGGATTTAATAGCTAGTAAGAATGTTTGTCACTTATGTGGAAGTACAGAAGTGCCCCCAAAGTAAAAATTACGGCAGAGAAGAAAATACTAGAATTGAAAAAATTTAAAGGTAAAGTACTTGCTAATGGCAATAAGAGGCTACCTGGTCACGTGAGGTGAAGGTCTTTTTTTATAATTGAAATATAGTTGACATATGTTGATATATTAGTTTCAGGTGGACAACATAGTGTTTTGGCGAGTCTATACCCTTCTCAAGCTCACCAAGGTCACTATAGTCACCATCTGTCACCGTATACAACATCATTACAATATTTTTGACTACATCTCCTATGCTGTACTTTTCGTCTCCACCACTCTACTTTAAAATTGAGAGTTTGTGCCTCCTAACCCCCTTCATCTCTTTCACCCACCCCTCCGCTCTCCTCACCTCTGGCAACCACCAGTTTGTTCTCTGTACCTAAGTGTCTGTTTGGTTTTTGTTTGCTTGTTCTTTTGTTTTGTTTTTTAGATTCCACATATAAGTGAATTCATAAGGTCTTGTCTTTCTCTGTCTGACTTATTTCCAGGTGAAAGTCTTTTAAGTTAAAGTCTTTTAAGTTAAAGTCAGGAGTTGGATTGGACTATTTGTGTGGGCCCTCATATAGCCCAGGATCACAACAGGTTTCAAGATGGAATGAATAGGAAACTCGGAACACGGATAGCACTAGGGAGCCCGACGGACAGTAGATGGCAGCAGTGAGACAAGGAAGAGGTCCACCTGCGGAGTCGGAGACTTCAAGGTCAGGAAGCCTACCCAGTCCGTGCAGGAGGTCCTCAGGAAGTGGAAGTGGTGGTAGAATGACAATTCCTTCTCTTTCCAACCTCCAGATAGAGGTGGCACCGGGGAGGAGACACCTTCTCCGACCTGAGAGACTTATAGGGTATTTTTATCTGGGAAGGTTCAGGTTCAAACTTCTGTCTTGGAAGTCAAGGAGATGAAGGAGTTTCTAGGAATAGAACTGAATTTTTTCAGACACAGTGCAAAGGACCATGGGGAGGCTGCAGAGCTGGATTATTTCAGAAGAGGGATAGCTCTGAGTAAGTAAGGAGGAGCAGAGAGCAGGCGGAGATTTTGAACATGGCTGGGGATTAAGTTACAGCCATGAAGGGTGGAATCTTTTCCACCAATGTGGAAAAGATTTCACAGAAGCATGTGGGAAGTCATAAAAACTTAACAAGTAGAAGTTATTTTAAGATTCAATTTCTAGACAGCTGATACAATAAGGGAAATACAACAGAAATCCAGAAGACAGACAGCATATGATGGGATGAGATGGTCAAAAATTTAAAACAACTACTAATATCAGGGTAAGATTTGGAAAATTGAGAAGTGAGAGAGGCTGACAGATGAGGCTGACAGATAAGGGCAGTGACATGAGGATGGAGGAGTTAAAACTCTAAAATAACTCTGCTGGGGAAACAAACTTATAAATTACTAAATTTTATCTATTGAAAAGTGCTATGGTTGTTGAAGAATACAAGAACTTTGAAGGCACAAAAGAGGATATGTTCTTTTTGACATGAAAAGATCAGGAAAGGAGTCTTGGAAGATGGGTAAAAGCCTGTGAGCTGAGAAGGTGAGGGAAAAGGGGAGGCAGGAAAGTGTGTTAATGGCCATGGTTGGAGGTGATAGTGTGCGTCACAAGGAGGACACGAAAGACTTCGTGGTACCAACAGGACTTTGGACTTGACATTGAGAAGCGAAATCTCTCCTCCTTAGGAGGAAGGCAGAAGCCTGAAAGGTTGGCCCTGTCTTCGCCGGCCTGGCAGTGAAGCTCTGCCATGTTCTTCACTTTTGCCCAATCCTTCCCACACCAGCTCTTTCCAGGATGTCATTAACTTCCTCTTGTTGCTTCAGATCATGATGGTCATGGATTGTCCCAGCCTGAGTCCCTCCAGGGCCTTCCTCTTCCTCTGAGAAGGGTAGAAGAGTTCAGTCCTGCCCTGGTCCAACAATTCACATGCCAGGTTTCTGGCTTTCAGGTTCTCTCTCTTCTAAGTACTTTGCTAAGATGACACAGAAGGACATTGACTATCCTGTACTGTGGGTCATAGAGCCCGTCTACTAATGCAAGCAGATTCTTCCAACAGTAATAAAACCTGTTAAAAGTTAAGCACTTTTAATAAGCCAGGCACTCAGGCACCGTGTTAGCACTTTTTTTATTAAAGGTTTAAAAACTCCAATTAGTTAATACACAGAGTGTGTTAGCAATTTTTAAAGGTTTGCTCATTATGAAGATTTTTCACATGAGAATCCAAGGAAATGGATGTTATTTTTATTTCAATTTTAGAGATGGAGAAATTAAGGTGCAGAATAGTTAGACAACTTTCTTGCGCTAAGACCAAAATGGCTAATCTGCCTTGAACCAGGCTATTTTATTCCAAAGTGCCCCCTTTTAAGTACTGTGCTTTATTGTTAAAAATTCACCCCAAAAGACTTTCTGTGCTCTAGATAAGAACCCAACAAATGATTTTATTGTACTCTGTGTTTTATTATTTAAATTTTCACAATCAACTAGATTAATGAAACACTGATTCAGTTTTACAAAAGGTTTTTGACATTCAACTTGTAAGTTGAGATATATTAAGTGACAGCTTTCATTTTTGTAGGACAGTTGCAGATTCGAGTTTAGTGGCTACTTAAATATTTACAGAATTTTTAAAAAAATCAATAAGAAGAAATGAAAATCTGTTAACCCGCAACCCCAAAATAACCAATCATTGGTTAAAAAAATGTGAAGTATGTTTTGGCTATATATAGGAGTGTCGTGTATAGTAAATTCCATTGATTTTATAAACTGTTTTTTCCACCTTTTGTTATAGCATCATTTTCTCACACTGCCTTAGATTTATAGATTACATTGTAATACTTAACACATTTTAAGCAATTGATCCTGTTCTTCAAAGTTCAAAACCTCCATTAGATAAATGTGACTTTACCTGTTTGGAATAGTTCCCCACCTGCTGGAATGTTCTCCTTTTCCTTCCCTGGAACTCTTAAGACTCTATGGACCACGGGTAGAAAAACAATAGTTCTATGTAATCTTCTAGAATGGCTCCACAATATTTCATCTTAATGACATGTTACAATTTATTTAGCTACACTTAAAGGGGCATTTATATTTTCAGAGTTTAGTTTTTGTTTTCTGCTATTATACATAAGTATGGTTGTAACATTTATATTATGTCTTCACATTTGAATTATTTCATATCCTTTGTCCTTCTTTTGGGGAAGGCTTATTTTTGTATATTTTTATTTAATCACAAATATATTTTTCTTTCGTCATTAATTTTGTGGACATGTTTTCACAAATGCAATTTGCCTTCCATGCTATAATGGGTCTGATGTTGAGGGGTTTTCAATATTTAGATAAAAAAATTAAAATTTTCTTGTTCAGTGTTTCTTTTTTTTTGTATTATGTCCCTCTCCCTCTGCTCTTCTTCCCTTGGCCCCCTCCCATACTCTTGCTCAAATAATAAATAAATAAATAAATAAATAAATAAAAATTAATTTAAGGAAAAAAATGAGGAAAAGTCATGGAGCGCCTGCGCGGCTCAGTTAGGGAAGGGTCTGACTCTTGATTTCAGCTGAGGTCCTGATCTCAGGGCAGTGTCAGATTGAGCCCCGCATCCCTCTGCCCCTCCCCTGCTCTAAAAAAAAAGGAGGGAAAAAATGAGAAATGAGTCTATTTTCCTAGAAGATTGAGGACAGTCCCCCATGGATCTCTTATTTTTCTGAATGTCTTACAAGTGGAGACACTGGCTGCTTTTGTTGTGAGCTATCCTTTCAAGAATGTTTTTATAACAAATATCCTAGGAAGATAGTCTTCCTTCAGAATAAAGGGCAGGTTTGTTTGCTGTTATAATAAAGACAATGACTCTCTCCAGAGTAAATATCAGGTAAGCTTACATGCTCTTTCTGAAAAAACTCAGTTTCTGAAGTGTGTGGCGAAGTGTGTGGCATTCCTCCCCGTCAACACACAATCTGCTGTGTATGCAGGGATCACCGGCCCTGCTCATGCTAGAAATGGGGAGGCGGGACCAGTGCAGATACTGAGACTCTACGGTGATTGCTGTGTATATTAAAGTTTGTTGTCTTGTGTTCAGGGGTCTGTGGTACCTCTGTGGCAGGCTGTCTCTTTATCTTACAGGAAGGATAAAGTCACAGACCCTTGAAGTTTCTGAAACTGAAGTTCGGAAACATTTTGAAGTATTTAAGAGTCCACTCCATGGGAATTTTTTTAAGCAAGCTAAGTTTGCAGATCTTGTTTTGGGCCCTTGATTTTGGGAAAGAAGAAACTAAGAAAGGAGACGAATACCAGAAAGACCATAAAAAATGAGGTCAAGCTTTTCTCTGATGGATGACTCTGGAAAAAAAAATAAACAAAAGGAAAATAATGAGAGAGAGAGAGCCCAAGAGTGAAGGTGCTACCTGTCCAGAATGTCATTGACTAAAGTCAATTACCTTGCAAAATGATAATTGTCATGTAAATAAGCTCCCTGAGTGTTTTGGAATATTATTGGTATGACAGTACCAAATCAATAAACCAGTAAAGGGGTTTTTCAATATGACTCAAGAAATTGTCAATCTCTTGACATCTAGAAACTAATATAAGTGTGACAATTTAATACAGTTTTTATTTTTATTTTTAAAAAATATTTTATTTATTCATTGGACAGACAGAGATCACAAGTACGCAGAGAGGCAGGCAGAGAGAGGAGAAAGCAGGCTCCGTGCTGAGCAGAGAGCCCAATGTGGGGCTTGATCCTAGGACCCTGAGATCATGACCTGAGCCGAAGGCAGAGACTTTAACCCACTGAGCCACCCAGGTGTCCCGACAATTTAATAAAGTTTTTAAATAGGAAACACTCAAAAAAGTTATCAGAACTCTTCAAAGAGTTGTGAATCAAGACTTTCAGTTTTATTCATAATTATATCACATTAGGTCAGTTAGAGTTAAGTTTTAGGGTCCCCATGAACTTAATTGTTTTTTTATATTAATATGAACAGAAATGAGAATGGGAAAAGTCTTAAAATGAAGGCTAGAAAGAAGCAATAAAAGAAAACAGGCATAGAAATACACAAAGGAGCATTTTTAAAAGGATTAAATGGGCTATGAACTTAGAGTTGTGAGAAGGCTTTCCTTCTATTTACCTTCTTTGGTTGTGTGTCTCTTTTTTTCCTCCTATTCCACCATTGGTTAACCTACAGTCCTTGCTTTTTTTGTATTACTTTCAATTACTTTGTTTCATTTTGTAACTTTACTCTCTTTCTTCCAAAATTCTTCATGAAGGGACCTATAAATACAGAAATGTTAGGATTAGTACTGAAAACATAGAAAAATACCAAATTCATTAAACAAATAAAAGACATATAATTAATAATTAAGCCCTATACAGCTATAATAATGTGGCGTAAGAATGGACTCCTCCTTTTTACAACTTTACCTATTTTAAATTCTGAATTTTGGCAAAGGTAGTATCTTTCAGCTAATCACTCCTATTAAGTTATAGATTAGTTTTCTATATGCAGTAAACTTTGTTTTGTTTCATTTTTTTAGACTAGATAATTTAGAAGAAATTAAGAGTTATGCCAATGAGAGCCTTAGGACACCTAGAATGTGGTGGACAGGAACGATTTCGAAAGGTTAGTAGCAGAAGGAAGGGGCTGGATCGTGTGGGTTTGTCGAGGGTGTTGCTCTGGGAGTTCAGGATAATGAAGTTCTTCAGTGTTTGGTGCGACTGGTAAAATAATGTCACCTGTGTGATCAGAGAAAGACTGGAAATGTGTCTAACTTGAAATTTCATCATTTTGTCTAATTCTGGGACCTTACTCATCATTTCTCTCTTTGCATCTAAATTTCCCTGTATTTGTTATAGAACTAGTGAGTCAGGAATTTTTCAAACACCAGGAGGATTTGGTTCTTGGTTGCAAAGCCCTGAAACCAACTCAGGCTACTTTGAGAAAAAGTGTTAGTGAAGGGGAGGACTTAGATTTGAAGGATAATTTAATATTAAGTAAATCTAATATCAACAGTGGAAGGTAGAACAGCAAGACCTTCTAGCTAGTCTGAGCCCCACACAGCAGCTGTGATGAAATATATAAACTTGTCTCTGCTTTGGGGTTATTTAATCAAGAGTCACAATTCCAAATGAAAAGTTCTGATTATCCCACTTGGGTCATGTTGGTTATAACAAAACATAAAGAATTAAGATCTCATTCTTTGAGCTTCCGTAATGAGAATCAGGTATGTGCACATGTCCTCACACTAAGACTACACACAATTGAGGAAAGAAACATTTCCAAATGAAATTCAGAGAGCTATTTAACAGTGGACATTTGAAGATTTATATAATATAAATCCTACTCAAACATGGATGGAAATGATCTCAGTTGTACTGCTAAATCAAATAATTAGTAGCTTTATATTTCTTTTTTTCTAAGATTTTATTTATTCATTTGACAGAGAGAGATCACAAGTGGGCAGAGAGGCAGGCAGAGAGAGAGGGGGAAGCAGGCTCCCTGTGGAGCAGAGAGCCCGATGTGGGACTCGATCTCAGGACTCTGGGATCATGACCTGAGCCAAAGGCAGAGGCTTTAACCCACTGAGCCACCCAGGTGCCCTAGTAGCTTTATATTTCCATAATCATCTGTATTTGATGCTTGTAGCCAATCAGGATGCATCCACTTTAGCTAAAATAGCATTTATCGGTAAAGGGAGTAACTAGCACATAAAGAAATTTTAATATAGATAACATACATCTGCATGTTATTTATAATCTGTTAATCATGATATATGTTTATTCAGTTTTTATTTCCTGGATTCTTTGTTGGAATGTAGGCAGGAACCTTTTTTCATCTTAATCTTAGTACCTAGCAACTTGCTTGGAAGTGTATGTGCCAGATTCAGAGGTAATTCGTCTCCTGAATAGATAAGAACTGAATAATGAGTTCTTTGAATTTCATTTGCTGAGTTCTTCTGATATTATTCAATAATACTCTCACTCTAATTACTTTAATTAACTTGAAAGAAACTGGAAGTTTCCCCCAATCACATACGCTTTTCTGGCTTTCTGGCTTTTATTCCCACAAGAAACAGTGCTCAGGAAGTTCTTTGATTTGAATAAATGTGGTTTCTTTTCAAATCTATAAAAAGTAATCACTAAAACAGTATTTATAGTTTGCATTTATTATAGAAAGTTTTTCTTATCCTTATAACTGTGAAAGTAATTACCATAAGATGGGGTCTTCTACAAATTCCAAGAAGATCAAAAGCCCCAGAGAAACCTAAGGTTTGACACAAGAAGGACCATCTTTCTTGATTGTCAGGTTATCTCACTTTAAGAATCACGCATAAAATAAATAAAGTTGTGGAACAATCAGTGGTTTTCTAGCAATCTTGGGGAAGTTAACACATTTTTTTCTGCCGAATTCAGCTGATAACGCTGAATTTGCATTTTGTAAACTAAGTGGCACTTTGCAAAATGTTACCAGGGAAGAAAAGAAAAAAAAAAAAAAGAAAGAAAAAGAAAAAAAAAGATCTGTGATCAAATATACTTGGTAAGTGTTAGTTGAAGACTATCAAAGTCGGGGCTCCTGGGTGATTCAGTTGGTTAAGCATCTGCCTTTGGCTCTGATCATAATCTTGGGGTCCTAGGATCAAGCCCCTCATTAGGGTCTCTGCTCAGTGGGAGCCTGCTTCTCTCTCTCCTCCCCCTTGTGCTTTCTTACTAGTTCTCTGTCAGTATCTGTCTCCCTCTTTCAAATACGTAAATAAAATCTTTTCTTTTTTAAGATTTTATTTATTTATTTGACAGACAGATCACAAGCAGGCAGAGAAGCAGGCAGAGAGAGAGGAGGAAGCAGGCTCCCCTACCGAGCAGAGAGCCCGATGTGGGGCTCAATCCCAGGACCCTGAGATCATGACCTGAGCTGAAGGCAGAGGCTTAAACCACTGAGCCACCCAGGTGCCCCAAAATACGTAAATAAAATCTTAAAAAAATAAAATCTTAAAAATCTTTGAAAAAAATCTTAAAAACAATCTTAAAAAACAATCTTAAAAAAATCTAAAAAAAGTCAAGAAACTTTGATAGTCTTTTTTTTTAATTGCAAAAGTTTTCAGATCCTTTAATTCACTAATCTGCCTTACAAATTTACAAGAGAAAGGTTATACAGTGCAATATTTCTAAAGCATGTTTGATAAAGGAACTTTTTCTTTTTGACCTACCGATTACAAGTCCTTGAAAATTTGAGGAAATACCAGTACAGATAATGAAAAAGAGGCCTTGTTGATGCATCTTAGTTTTTTAAAATTAATTATTTGCTTTGATTATTACACACTCTCACCCACTGCCACAAATTTTGCACAGGCTTCTCTTTTGATAGTGATTTTCCAGCTCCTCGGTGGTTTACGTTGTCCGTTCTCAAGTTGCCAAATACATTTTCACTGGTTATTCTGAAATAAAATGATGAATCCCCCAGTGGGATAAAAAAAAGTTTTAGTTAGCAAGTTGAGGGTTTCCAAGATATAGAGTATTCTTTGGTCATGTAATCCAAATGTAGAATAGACCACAGACTGCATTAGAGCTTTGAGAATTTGCTTGACATGATATAGAACTTTACTTTTCCAGGATCTGTTGTGGTCTATAGGCTGTACTAGCTCATAGCTGAGAGAAATTACAATTCTGATGGTAATAAATCAGTAATGGTTTAATAGATGTCAATTACTATACAGGTAGATTCAAGTAATATGTTACTGTTGAATGAATGAATAAATGCATGAATTGAAGACCTCTTAAAATACTGAGATCATAGTCCCTGAGAACAGAAAGTCAAAAGAATGTATATGATAAAATTGCTTATAAAGATTTAATGTCTAGTACTCATATTTGGTCCTTAATTTAGTACTCAGAAGAACATTCCAGCTGTAATATTCCAACAATAACAGAATTTTATGTGATATTATCATAGTAATAGAATTATCCTATATTATATTCACATAATATAACAATAAAATTATGTTGCATAGGCAAAAAGAGTAGAACTTATTAATCCACTCTATATAATATTCTTTTAACTTTTAAAACAAAGTTTCCTGGGGTGTTTGGGTGGCTCATTTGGTTAAGAAACTGCCTTCAGCCAGGGTCACGATCTTGGGGTCCTGGAATTGAGCCCTGCCTCAGGATCGCTATTGGGTGAGGTGTCTGCTTCTCCCTCTCCCTCTGTCCCTCCTCCTGCTCATGCATGCACTCTCTCTCCCTCTCAAATAAATAAGTAAAATCTTTAAAAAAAAAAAACCCACAAAGTTTTCTGACAAATATTGCAGACATAATGCTGATCTTTTTTGTAAAAGTAATACCCATAAACTCACACAATACAAAAAACATTGTACAATGATCATTTTTCTTAGAAAAAATTTTGTAATCTACCAAATGTTCCTAGATTGCCATTACACCATTGAGTTAGTTAATTTTTTTTAAATGTGGCATTTAGTTAATAATTTTCCAATCTTTTGAAATGGGAAATCTTACAAATCTTACGAAGAGCATAATGTCTAGACTTACTAGTAGGACCTTAATACTCCCCTCTTCACAAAGAAAACTAAGAAAACACACACACACACACACACACAGACATATTCTCTTTTAAAAAGGTAATTTAGCAATACCTGAATAAATGTTTCTAATCTAATCCAGAGGTTTTATTCTACTGATTGTTTGCTTATTTCTAACAAAGCAGCAATGGCAGAGGTTTCTCTGAAGTTTTGGACGGTATTAAGATGAAGACCATGTTGTTGACCTACTCTGGGAAGGGAAAAGTAGAAAAGCTCATCCTGACTTTTTATGTTATTGGGTATATTACGCTGAATTAAAAGAATACAGTTTCATCTCCAAATTTTGATATTATATTAAGAGGTCTGAAAGAACTAGAACTAAGAAGGTTAAGACTTAAAATTATATATATTTGTGCTTGAGCCCAGTTCATTCTATAGTTAAAGTAGGTAAAGAAACTGGTTAAGGAATATAATGAAACAATAGGGCATACAGAACTATTCTGAGGAAAAACAGAAACCATAGTTGAAAAAAATTAAAGAGTTTAAAAAAGATTAAAAATTGAAGAGATCATTTTTAAAAAAAAAATGTAACTGAACATGTAAGCATACTGATTTAACACAACGTTTCTGAAATGAAGCACACTGTTTCATTCATTATTCAATTTTCTGTCCAAGGCTACCGGTTAGGTAGTCCAGGGTAATCTTGGGAAGCGAAGAACAATCTGAATCCTCTAGTCTACTATGGCAAAGATAGAGTAGGTACTAAATCCAAAAAGAGAATATTTCACCAGTGCCTACACAGTGTATAGACTATTGGTTCAAAACTTGGGAACAAAGGCAATGGGATAGGTGTGCAGTTACAGAGGAGTCCATGGATGAATGGATACATAGGAGTCCATGGATGAACGGATACTGTGCCAAGTTGGCGGTTTGGAAACAACCGATATACAGCTCCGTATTTTAGGCAGTGGAACTTTCACATCCAGCTTCTTGTATCCTCTCGAGTTTCTATTTTGTTGGCTACAAAAGGTATTACATGTGGCATTTAGCTAATAATTTTCTGGTTCTTTCAGACCTCTTAATACAATATCAACATTTGGAGATGAAACTGTATTCTTTTAATTCAGCGTAATATACCCAATAACATAAAAGGTCAGGATGAACTTTTCTACTTTTCCCTTCCCAGAGTAGGTCAACAACATGGTCTTCATCTTAATACCGTCCAAAACTTCAGAGAAACCTCTGCCATTGCTGTTTTGTTAGAAATAAGCAAACAAACAATCAATAGTTATAGAATTTTTATTTTCTTAGGAAAAATTTTGTAATCTACCTAATGTTCCTAGATTACCAGGTTGCTGGGTTTTACACCACTAAGTTAGTTAATTTTTTTTTTTAAGGTGCCACTGTATTACATGGCACCTGGTAAATTATGTCAAAATATTTCAGTTTTAATTATTCACATATGGAGTAAAACTGAAATTATCTTTCCAACCAATTCTCACAATACTGTTTTTAATGTAACCTGTGCGTCATTCAACTGGTCAGCTGTTATTTCTCAAACGTACCTTTGGGTCCCCGCCTCACTTGTGATTCTTTCCCAAACTATTGAAATATACTTACCGTCATGTGAAGGAAGTAACTTAATGAAAAAAGAATGAGATCTGAAATAACACAGACCTCAGTTCAGCATCAAGCTCCATAGAGGCCATAGTTGTTTTTCATATAAAATTAAGTGCAGACATTTCTTCTTTCCTTTGTCATTCCCCAAAATATTTAATTTCGTTTACTTCGGTAAAATCTTAGGAAAATTTTGACTGGTCAGGTTTAGGTTAAAGAGGTGTTGAACTGTTTTGTATAATGATGTAAAAGAGTATCTGTTAAGGGTGAAAAACATAGAAAGATGCTAGTTCATTTTATGGTTTCCATTAGGCACCTTAGGACAAGGATACGGGGGCCTTGAGTCCAGCGAAGTATGACAGGTGGTGAGTAACTCTGGTTTCAAAAGAGACAAACAACAGCATATGACAGCTGATTGGTGCCAAGACAAATGAAGTCTTGTGAAAGACTTTGTTGGAGTTTACCTAATAGATGTCAGGGTCATTTATGATAACCTAGTGTCAGAGGTTTTTTCTTTTTTTTTTTTTTCCTTTCCTCTGCACTGTAGTCCCCTTTGACATTATTAAGTGGTAAGGGAATTCTGACAAAGCCAACAACCTTGCGTAATTTACATCTCTGGGAGCCGAGGAAGCATGTGTTCATGCTTGGATGAAAATAGTAAGATAAGAAGAATCCAGCATGAAGAAGGTTTGATGCAATCACCAGGGGTTGACGCCAGCAACAACAGTTCACAGTAAGGATTTTAAAATGCTTAGAAAAGCCACCAGCAATATTCTGGAGGGCTCTCAATTTCCTATAGTGATACGGGATGTGATTTTGTGGTGTCTCATTAAGATATTTTGAGAAAATAATAGTCTTTGAAAAAGAGAAAACTCACTGTGTGTGTGAGCTTGGGAAGTGAGAGGTGATGAATCTCCACTGAAAATCGGAGGTAATGATGACTCTGAGTGTCGTTATACAGAGGAAGGGAAATAAAATAAAATGTAAGTTCTGGAAACCTTTCATGAATGTGGAGGTGCTCAAGAACTTTAATTTCATCATTCCTCACTCCTTTCCTGTTGAAGACTGCTGTGTTCTCATCTCCCTGATTGCTTCAGTAGGAAGGAATTTATGCCCACTTTCAACTGTTAGAGCACATTGAACTTCTCTTAAGGTAGTTAAAGAACTGTAACATTCGTAATGATCAGTTCTGTGAAACCTGCCTTCAGACTTTCCCTTTTCTCCTTGAATGAGACCTCCTCTTCTCCCTTCCTCTCCCTCTTCTTCCTACTCCTGGTCCTTCTCTCTCTCTTTCCCCGAAGGGTTAAACATTATTAGTTATTCTTGTCACCCTCTTAGTATGTTGCTTCTAATAGAGATGCAATATTTCTAAACAGGTATGGAAATAAATATATTAAAAACTTGGAAGTATTACATTTCCTGGAATGAGATATACCATGATTTTTGTGTCTCAGAGACAGCAACTACCAATCCATAATTACGGATTTGAGCTTGTAGGTGTAAAGCGAATGTGATAATACTATGCAGACATAGCTATTCACATATTTTCCACCTTTAGTGCATGCCACTTTTCTCAACCAGAATTATTCAATGATTCAGTCATTTAATGATGAACAACCTGAAACTTGGTAGATGTGTTAGCCAATGAAGAGACAGAGCAGGAAAGTAAGGTGAGAGGAGATACAAAAAATAATTAGATAAGAGAAGTAATTCACTGTAATCTTAGCAAGCTCTAGTCAGCATTCTATGAAGACAATTTAACTATTTTGTTATAAAATCGAACTTCAAAGACGAACCCAATTGATGATACCATAATTAAAATTTGAGTTGTGCAATTGGCCAAAAAATTGGCCACTCAGAATTAGATTCTAGACTTTGTTAGGGGGGTAGATAAACAGGAATAACCCTCTAGTATTTATTTAAAACCAAAGAGATACTATTTCACATGCATATACTTAATCCCAGAACTTGGAAATAAAATAAAAAAGTAATAACCTTTGAAGCACGAGTCCCTGTGATCAAATCTATTCTTTTATAAAATGTTATTTACCCTGGTGTCAGACAGACCTAATTTTACAGAAAGACCGTGTTACCTGAAGTCATAAATAAATTGGTAACAAAGGGAATTACATTTGCCATTTAACAAATGCCTTCTGTGTGGCTGACACCTCATTCTCACAAGAGACCTTCACAGCTTTCTTCCTCCCTGACCATCTTCCCATACTGATCTCCACCAGCCTCATTCCTTTTTTCAAAAGACTGCTTCTCCCTCTGGACCTCCCCCTTCTCATGCACTCTCTCTCTCTCAAATAAATAAATAAATAAATACATAAATAAAATCTTTAAAAAAAAATCTATTCCTTGTTCCCTTGAGACTTCATCTTCAAAATACCCTTTTGGAACCACCTCTTTGCAGATCAGGTATTCAATTTTGTGTGTGGCTAAATGGTCATAATGACCCTAAATAAGCTTACTATCCCTTTGGGCTCAAACTAGAAAATATCAGAGATGGAAATAGAAGGGAATTTAATATGTGAGAGGATGTGGAATTCAGAAGAACAGAACATACGGAGTGGGAATCACGGGGGGAAGGCGGAAGGAGAGGACATGGGGAAGATAAATTTTTGAGCCTCTGGCTTACTCAGCACACTTACAGTATCTGACCTGGCTATCTAGTATCCCAAAGGCTGAATTTTCTTTCACTTGAAACGTTCAAATGTTTGCAACATTAAAAACATTCATACGTAATTCAGTAATTGTAGACTCTCTTGATATAGGAGATAACTTGAAAAAACTGGGTCTACGTTCCTACAGGGTTAAACTGACAGATATTGGGTTGTGAGTATGTGCTTTATAGAGGGTATGATTTTCATTTTACACACTCACCACTACACCCTGTTAAGTCTCCATAAGAATATCAGTATTAGGCATTAGATGAAAGTAATTTAGGTTAATTTATATGATATGTATATTAGTATATCATCTGTATATAATTTATGTGTGACATAAATTCACACACATTATGACATATTTGTATGGTCTATAAATACAGAGATTATATTGGTATTAATCAGTCATGTGTCTGGGTCTGTGTATGTGTGTACTGGAAATTTTATTGGAAAATCTCCAAGGTTTTTAATGATTATATTGTACTCTTTTTCATGAGCCTAAGGAAACCCCATTAGATTGTTTATTAGAATAATAATACATGTTTGTTGAATAAAGTACCAAGTATTTTATATAAATTATAATTTTTAATCTTTACAACAGCCAATGAAATTATGTCTGGTTTATAGATGTGGAGTCTGAGCCTAAGAGAGGTTAAACAACTTGTCCATGGCAAGATAGAAAGTGGTAAAGCCAGGATTTGACATAGATATGCAGTCTTAGAGGTAACACTACCATGATATGTAATGACTATATTTGCAATAATAACTTCTTTTTATCAGTGGAAAAGAGAAAGCATTCAAATATAAGAACATCATAACTCAACAACTCAAGGATACATACTTTTCTCATCTGGTTTGTTAATATCTCTTGAGTCTTCTTCTTAGAAATGAGTAACATCCTCACACTCCCCTGAATTCTCAGGTGACTGTGATTAAAAAAATTAAATAGGTAAAATATACGGGAGTTTGAAATATTCTGGAACCTATCCTCTTAAACATTAAATTATTCACTTGAAATAAGAGGAATTACATCTTAATAAAGCATAATATAGCATGTTAAATAAATGGAAATTTAAGGAAGAAAATCATGTATTATATTAATCAGCCGGGTTAGTAAAACTGTATCCTTTATGATACTGTTCTTTTTTAAAATCATATTTATTTAAAGTAATCTTCACACCCAATGTGGGACTTGAACTCATAACCCTGAGATCAAAAATCACATGCTCCTCCAACTGAACCAGCCAGGCACCCTCTTTATGATACTATTTTTTAAATTTAGCTTATATTTATTGATCCATTCATTTATTGCACATATTGTAGGTGATGTTGAAATACCAAGGAACAAGACAGACATGGTCCTAGCCTTCCCAGAGCTTACATTTTATTTGTCCAGCAAAGTGGACTAGTGGATTAGTGAAAGTCAACAGTGAATTTCAATGCCTTGGTGGCTTGGTTATCAATCTCTCTCTCTCTCTCTCTCAATCTATCATTGATCTATTTAAATAAGTAATTGGACCAAGCACATAGGTTGCTATAAGAAGTAGGCTTAATTCTCCCTGTTTTTGCATCTCAGCCTGGAGTAGGGCAGTAGGAAGACCAGGCCAAACTGGAAGTGACCATTTCTTTAGGACTCCAGAAAAGAAGAACACAGAGGTAGAGAAAGGGCTAGCAAAAGGGAAAGGAATACAAAATTAATCAGAAAAATTCCATTGGAATTAAAGCCAAAGACTGGTAATTCTTTTTTTTTTTTTTCCTCTCTGATAAAAACAAGTAATGCTCGACAATATAAGTTCAAGATAAAAGAGCAAATAGTTGGGTAATTTATTGATGTTTCATCATTATCGTTAGAGATTTTGGAGCCTAAAAACTGGAGCCTAAAAAGATTGGCAAGTGCCTTAATTTATGGTAATCAAAATATATTTACCCAAGACAGAAAATGAATTCGGCTCAATTGATTCTTGGTTTTTACCTCCCATGGGTTTTTGCCATATTTCTAGTTATGATGGAGAAATCAGAATGCATGTTTGAAATACTGATATTTCTGGAACAATATTTTTTTTTATTAACATATAATGAACTATTTGTTTCAGGGGTACAGGTTTGTGATCCATCAATCTTACACAACACTCAGCACTCACCATCGCACACACCCTCCCCAGTGTCCATCACCCAGCCACCCCACTCCTACCACCCCCACACCAGCAACCCTCAGTTTGTTTCTTGAGATGAAGAGTCTCTCATGGTTTGTCTCCCTGTCTGTTTTTATCTTGTATATGATCTCACTGACAGGAAGAATTTGAGAAACAAGACCGAGGATCATAGAGGAAGGGAAGGGAAAATATGCTATTCTTAACAATGAATGTCCTCAGGAGGCCAAGGGATCTTTGATTCATCACTTTTCAGTAACCCCTACATTCAATTAAATACAAATTTATCAGAGCTACTGTTTATTCTCTTGCAAATCAGCCTCCTCTCCATTCTCTTCAATGTAAATTTCCCACCTTTCCACAGGCTCCCTTTCTTTCCATTTGCTGGAGTAACCTCCTGACTGGATTTGACTTTTTCATGGTGTGGCTTTGGCGATGTTTCTAAAGCCTAAATATGAAAATATCACTCTCCAGCTTAAACTCCTAAAGCTTCCATAATCCCTAAGGCTATTTAGGTGTCTCTCCTCTTGAACCTCTTTAACCTCTCATG
Source organism: Mustela lutreola (assembly GCF_030435805.1). NCBI lineage: Eukaryota > Metazoa > Chordata > Mammalia > Carnivora > Mustelidae > Mustela > Mustela lutreola. The sequence continues at coordinate 11,777,209 of NC_081290.1, forward strand.
CTTGTCCTTATCACAAGTATCTCACTCCAGGACTGTGAATTTCTTTGGAAGAAGCAGCAACAGAGTCTTCTTTAATCCCACACTTTATTGCTAGGGTTCCGAAAGTTTCTTGGAATGATGTCCTACACTTATGGTGCTTACATTCTTACCTCCCATTCCTTATGTACTATAAATTCACCTTTTGCCTCATTATCCCTAGTAATAGCCTCCTCCGGGGTCACTAATGACCTCTTCCGTTTGGTTCCCAATGGATACTCTAGCCTATCCTGCTAAATTTCTATGCAGCAGTTGTGTCACAAATTCTCCTATTTTCAAAGAACACCCTCTTCATATGTCATCTCTAAGAGTGCATCCTTCTTATTTTCCTCTTCTCTCTCTAGTTTCCTTAGCTGGTTATATTTCCTTAACCATCTCTTATCTATTGATATTTTCAGAGTTTTTATTTTTATTTTTTTTAATGAGCCATTGTAGGAGATATTTCTTATGTATGCGTGATACTCAACTTCTTTGGAATGCCATCTCCATATTTTGCTAATTTCTCATGACTCCTCATCTTCTCATGATGGAAACCTAAAAATTTGCTTTGTGAGCCTCCCTAGGTACTACCGCAAGGCATGTGACGTAGGTTCTGCCCATCCAATTCACTCTCAAGGTACCACAGTTAGAAATTCAGCGAACACGAAGAAGCGGGTATCTGGGGAATTAACCTCTTAGTGAGGATGATGGATGAGGGCTCTAGCTCTTTGCTGGCTGTGTTGGTAGAACTTCTGGTGTTTATCCTCTAATATGGTCTATATGAACTATAAATCCTCAGGGGACTGGCATACACTGCATGACCCTCAGCGTTTTCCCAAGAAATGCCATGTTTTAGGTTTTAGCACTGCTCTTGTCTAGTGCTAGACTTGGATCACTGAACCAAATTCTGTAAACTACTAAAAATCTTTCAATGCATTTCTTTGCTGCTTAAACACAGAATAGGTTTTTTTTTTTTTTTTTGTCAGCACCTGAGAATAGTGATCAATACAGCCTTGATTTTCTTCCTTCTTCCCTCCCTTCCTACATTTATTTCTTTTCCACTCTCCGTGCATTCATTGAGTGATCTGAATCACTTCCATAACTGTGAATATTATTTTTGTTTTAAAGACACCTGAATCATATGACCCATGTAGACTTGTTTCTTAAGCTTCACATCTGTCTATAAAGTATGCTCTGTACCTCACTGCTTCATTGCTCCATTCAACAAGTAAGAAGTCTGTGTTCACCATCTTCCAACATCAGATTGGGTTCCAGAAACCCAAAGATGAGTTAAAATCAGACTCAGTCTTGTTCTCATGAAAGCTGACACTTAGTGGGTCAGGAGACACGATCAGCATAAACATATGCAAAAGTGCAATTCTGACAAGTTCAGCAAAGGAGAAGTGCACGGTGCTCTGGGTGATGTGAAAGAGGTGCTTGATTTAGACAGGTCAGTCAAGACGTCTTTCCTGAGGAACTGGCTTTTACAGCTGCAGTCAATGGGATGAAAGAGTTGAAAAGAGGATTGAAGAGCATTTCTGGCAAAAACAGAGTATGACCTGCAAAGCCTGTTGAGGGAAGATCAAGAGGCAGCTGAGGATGGACAGGACCAGTGGTTTGTTGGAGGGAAGGCGATTGGGGGAATGGGAAGCAGAAAGAGGATGTACCATATATGAGCTTGGCCACTCAGGGATTTGTAGGCTAATTTAAGGATTTGGCCTTAATCCTGAGAACAACAGGGAGCTATTGAAAGGTTTTAAGTAGGATTATGTTGGCAGGTGACCAGATCAGATTTATACATTAAAAAGCTCACTCTGGCTTCAGAGAGGAGTGAAAGCAGGTAGACCAGTTCAGAGTCTTTGAAGTTATCCAAATAAGAGGTGATAATGTTTAAATAATAATGTTGGCGGGGATGGAAAGAAGTGGACAGATGAAAGAAAGCTCAGAAAGGAGTACGTGTATTGAACTTTGCAGAAAGAATATGAAGGAAAGGGGAAATAACACAAATGTGGATGTCAGAGCCTTTCATTGACCCAGCCATCTTTCTGAGGAAAAGATCAGGAAAGCCTTACAAGCATGTCCAACTCGGTGTCTAAAAGGAACATACCACCTTTTGCCTAAGCCTAGCTCTTGCTTCTCTAGATCATTCCAACTGTTCTGTTCAGACACCTCTATCTCTCTCCCCAACCACCAATCTAGCACTAAATGGTTTTGAGCATACCTACCAAATGTCCCAGGTCTAGGTGAGGGTCCTGAGCATGCTACAAAGGCACACACATGAGTTGTGTCTTTCTACAACATCAGTTTTATTCAGACATAAAGCAAAGTTAATCAGAATTATAAAGCAGGTTCAGGATCCCAAACTCAATTATATTTCACCATGCGGTTGAACTTGGCTTCTTACACAGCACACAGAATGGGGCGTAAGACAAACCACACAGCCAACGACATAACAGAAGGGTGTAGGAAATTAACGAACCAAAGGTGGACTGTGGGCAGGCAGTTGAGATAAGACCTCTGTAGTTGGGTCTGGGTCAACTCTTGGCACTTACTGCTTTTTTTGGTCAAGCAATGAAAAATCTTGGTTCTGTTCAGAGAGCAAATGGGCAGAGCCTTGGGTGGCAGATGCCTTTTTTAAGTGGTCAGCAGAGAAGTTGCATCTGAAGAGTCTGACAGTTTGCTGCCCAACTTCCCATTTTTAAAGGGATTTAATGAATCTCAGGCCCCTGCAGACCTCCTCTGGTTCTGCTTGGGTATCAGCTGATGCTGACCCCAGAAATATATGGTAGCTGTAGAAGCTTTAACTACTTGTGTCATGGCTTGACCCGGGACCCTTCTTGACATGAGAGACTCCATTTTTCTCTCTACAGTGAGCCACCACCAACTCCCTGGAGTGGTCATCTCTTCACTCTTCTCACTGTCTCTAATGTTGCCCCTCTCTGATCCGTGTTCCACTCCTGAGCAACAATGAGTCTCTCAAAATACAAAGCTGATCAAGGTACCTGTTTTTCCACTGGCTCCCCATTGCTTATAGGATAATTGTTCACCTAAACTCACCTATAACCCCTGCATGATATGAGCATTGCTGACTTCTTCAGCTCCACTTTCGCCAACCAGCATCTTTTCTTTCTTCATCTTTTCTGAAGGACACATCCAAAACAAACTTCTTCTGGTTTCAGGAATGCATGAAGCTCTTCCTCCTCTATCCCTGGTCACCTCGTTTCCTTCACATGGACTATTTCCGTGTTCTGTTACTGCGCTACCTCCCCGCTCTTCCTGGCCTACACCTGCTTTGTCATCACCTCCCTTCCACTGTTTAAGTGACCCTTCTTTGAGTCTTTTGGACAGTGTTTAATTCCTATGTGAGCAGTATTGTATTTTATCGGCACCATATTTTACTTGCTCACTCACACTTTTGTCTTTTCTTCTCATTTGTGAGATCTTAAAGGGCAAGGACAGACATCACTGTTTCATCAGCAACATGCAGCACTTGAAATAGAAATGGAACTGAAATGGAATTAGCTCTTCATCCCTAACCCCATAGCCTTGACATAAACTCAGGAAAATAAGTAAGGGCATTCATGAAGGTAACAAATTCATTTGTTCATTTTGATATCTAGTAACTAATGATTTTAAATATCTAGGACCTGATCCATTGATGATAGAAATATTTAGACAAATTAAAATTAGTAATGCTTATTTTTTAGCAAACATAAAATAATTTAGGGGCCCCTGGGTAGCTCAGTGGGTTAAGCCTCTGTCTTTGGCTCTGGCCATGATCTCAGGGCTCCTGAAATCAGGCCTTGCGTCGGGGTCTCTGCTCTGCATGGATCCTGCTTTCCCCTTTCTCTTTGCCTGCCTCTCTGCTTACTTGTGATCTCTGTCTGTCAAATAAATAAATAAAATCTTAAAAAAATAATTTATATAATAAAGTTCTATAGACTTTGTAGAATTTTTAACTGAAGTATTGTTATGATCTTCGGTGATTGACAGGTTATGTTTCAGGAAATTTTAATAAATCGGTTTAACCTTATTTCAGTCCAGTCCTGCCTGCCTAATTAAAGATGATTTATTACAGGACTTGCTCTGCTTTTCTCTTACTTTACATTTATCTGAGCATATTATGTTGCTCTTTGGTGACACCTAATGATCAAAGGAGATACTTCTTTCTTGAAAAGAAAGGAATCGAAATAAAAATAGATGTATTGTCCCTTCTCAAATCCTAGAAGGTACAGAGGGGATTAAGTCTCCCGTGGCTTTGTGTGTGTGTGTGTGTGTGTGTGTGTGTGTGAGAGAGAGAGAGAGAGAGAGAGAAGGTGAGGAGAAGAAAGTGGGAGGGAGGGGAGGTAATACTTTGTAATTTCCTCTAGTCCATTCATTGAACATTGCTTTGTCACCACAACTCTTCCCCAGACACAAAATTTAAACATCTTTATTTAGAATGGTCAGAAAACACCTAACCTAGAAAGCGAAACTTTGCACTGCATCAAGACTTGTAGTATGTTTGACAAAGGTGTGTGGAATTAAATCTTAAGGTCTGGGTTTCGCCTTAGCTTTCAATGTTTCTTCTTTGATGCTTCCATTTAAAATTCTTAGGTCTTACCTCCTCCTACTGGAACAAAAGAGAATGTCACTTGCAACATCACCAGAAATTGAAATATCAATTTTTCTTTGAATATTTAATAGACTTCTCCTTTGAAACTGTCAAATCTGAAACTTATTTTCCATAAAGTACTAAATAGCTTATTAAGTTTCTTTAAAGGGTATAGTATTATTTAATTGGTTATTAAATTATGAAATTTCTTAATGTGGTAATATAATATTCAATAATCATTAAAGGAAATATAATCAAAACAATGTTTTTTTTTGTTTTTTTTTGTTTTTTTTTTAAATATTTTATTTGATTATTTTGACAGAGAGAAATCACAAATAGGCAGAGAGGCAGGCAGAGAGAGAGGAAGGGAAGCAGGCCCCCTGCTGAGCAGAGAGGCCAACGCGGGACTCGATCCCAGAACCCTGAGATCATGACCTGAGCCGAAGGCAGCGGCTTAACCCACTGAGCCACCCAGGCGCCCCTCAAAACAATGTTTTTGATGTTTTCTCTGTATTTGCTACTAATTAAAATCAAATTTTATCAGGGATGTCCCCATTTTGTCTATTTTTAAAATTTACTAACAAAAGCAAAGATGTTCATAGATGTCTTCATCAGTTTCATGTTACAGATCACTTGTTTCCAATATTAGAAACACTATTTCCAATATTGTTTATAGGTGTGATATTTTTATCTTTGTCCATTTTGGTTTGATTTCTTCCATTTTAATCTTTATCTTAAAGACAAAGATTGTATGCCTTTGCTTTTCTTCTCTAAGCAGTCTTTCATGTTCTTGTTTGTAATTGAGTTCTCCATACTTGAAGTCTATTCTGATATATTATTTTTTCTCTAACTTTTAAGTTGAATTATTACTTCATTACTTGTTTATTTTAATTTTAGAACAATTTCATATTTGTAGAGAAATTGTGAAGACAGTAGATTTCTCACATAACCCAATCTGATTTTCTCTTCTAGTAACATCTTGCTTTACTATTGTGCATTTTCTACACTGAATAGACGAGAATTGGTACCTTATTATTAACTGAAGTTCATATTTGATTCAGATTTTCTTAGTTTTTACACAATATCTTTTTTCTGTTCCAGGACCCTATCTAGGATACCAGGTTACATTTAGCTCATATGTCTGGTAGGCTCCTCTTGGCTGTAACAATTTTTCTTGTTTTTGATGACATTGATAATTTTGAGGAATAATTGCCAGGTAGAATGTAGATGTGGGATTTGTCTGATGTTTTCTCATCATTAGACTGGGTCATGAGTTTTGGGGAGGAGCACCACAGGTTAAGTGCTACTTTGATTTCAGCATATCAAGCATATAGACTATTAACCTGATTTATCACTGTTGTTGTTAAGTTTAACAAATATGACAAGCACTTTGTGCTTTGGATCTCATCCCCTCCTGAGTTTCTGATTTGATAAGACTGGGGTAGACTGACAAGTTTCCAAGTGATGCTGACTCTGCTAGCAAGTCTGGGGACCACACTTTGAGAACCACTGTTGTGAAGGAATAGAATGAATTGTGAGCAGTGACTGGCCCATAAAAGATGGTGAATTTCTCTGTCTATACATTTAAACAATTAAAACAAACAAAAAAGAATTTTAAATATTATTTAGAAAAACCACTATTGTGGATTCTGGAACAATCATCCTGGCTTTCTTACTTTCTAGGTGAAGAATGTTGTGTGCATTCCTTATCACTTCTGGGCCCCTATTTCCTTATATACTAATGTAAATGATAATTCTGTTGACTTTATAGAGTTTTCTGAGGATTGAAATAGTACTTGGCACATGGTAACATTCAATATACATTAAATAGTAATGTAATACAGTGGTAATGTCTCATTAAAATGAAAGGAAAACTATTATGTCAGTATGTTTTCCTAGTAAACCCCAGAAAAAGAATAAATCTGATTTCTTTTTATTTTTTGAAGACAACCAGGGTTAATAAAATGATAGAGCAGATTACCATGATTTTAATCCTAATAAAATAGATGTGAAAAAATATAAATAAGGTATCTTTTTATAACCGAGCTATATTCATGGAATTGATTGTGTCTGAAATTGCAAATAGCAAGTTTTGCTCAAGCTGTGTGATGTCCTATAATTTGACTTAATATATGATATAGATATTCACAAACAACTTCAATTGTCCCGTTGATGAAAAAATATTATTATAACACCTTGAGTGGGTTGATACTAGGCCTCAGTTTGTGCCTCTACTTAATTTATCTGTTGATGTGATCTTTGGAATGAGTTAGACTCATGGTTTTCAAATTTAATATGCTTTAGAATCATCTTGAGGAATTACTTAATTTTGAGGGCTAAATTAAAACACAAATCATGAACCCCACCGAGAATTTGCATTTTTCAATTTGGCTGATGATATTGATGCTGCTGGTCCAGGGATATCATATTTTGAGAACTGTTAGATTAAAATTATGTGGGAAGACTATTAGGAACCTGTGGCATCCTACAGCCCTTTAATAACTCATGGGTGCCTTTTAAGTGATGGGGTCTTTGAATAAAATGCCATACAGAGAGTTGTAAAGACACCTATTGCCACAACCCTTTGGGAGAGAGACTGTAAGGTAATCTTCCCGACATGTTGTTACTGTAATGGGTGTATTCTCTCTGTTCTCACTTACTCTTCAAGCTCTGCTCTCGCCGTTGCTCCTAGGAAAGCCGTCTATAAAAGTGGCCGGCGATCTCAGCTCTTTCCCTGAACCCACAGTCACATCACAAAGGAGTAAGGGAGTAAGGGTCAAGCCTTTTGCCTCCTACCTCAAACTTCGCTCTTCTATCTAGTAATTGGTCCTAGAGGCACTTAAAAAGTCAATCTGAACATTCAACTTCTTGCTTAAAAACCATAAAACTCTCCTGAATCTCATGCCCGTGCAATAGACACAGACCACTTCACATTTTGTCTTTGCTCCTAAGGCTCACTAGCCTTGTCTTGCATTGTAGTGATCCAAGTTGTGTGAAGTTCCCTTTGTGCCCTGGTGTATTTTCCTCACTGCTCCTTATTCACACTGCTTCATGGCCTGGGATGATGTTTCTCCCCCATTCTCCATCTGACTGGTGAGGGCCTTGGATGACAATTCTTGGCTCAGACACCTACTACATGATTCTCAGTTTGCCAGGTAGAAGTTACCCGACTTTGTGCACCTGACCATGCTTGATCTTAGATCTGTAACACCGTGTTTTATTTACCTGCATACTTGTCTGAGTATCTCTTCTAAAAGGAATGTAGACACTAAGTTATAGCTGCAAAGAGGACTTCTTTCAGATAATAAACACGTATTTGTCCACATTTTCAATTTTGTGAGCCTGTGTATCTTACCAATGGAGTATTTCTGCAACTTTAAATAGTATGTTGAATGTTTTTGTGTCTTTTTTTCAAATGCCAAAACTGAAGCTGAGCTGGGAGAGTCTCTTTTCTTGTTCTTCCAGTCTGGATCCTTCAGCAGATTGAATTCTAGAATCACCTATCCTGGGCTGAGTCATCGCAGCTCTGTATGTCAATCTGCCTGAGGAAGAATTCCAACACCACCATTCACCAAAGTGTAAATTAAGTTATTCCAAGACTTACATTACAATGTTGTAAATGGGGCTCTGTCCTTTATTCTGATGCCCTCAGGACTCTCTGCTCCGAAATTTCTCCTTGACATACCTTCAGATGCCCTACATCTGTGTTTATGTTTGTAATTCTTCCATATGCATTAATTTTTTTTAATTTCACTGTGGAAAAAAACATTACCACGGGTGTGCTAAACGTGCTTACACAGAGAGCAATTACACAGAGAGTAAATTAACTTTCTACATAGCCGTTAGAGGCAGTTAGCAGACCTCTGCCTTTGGATGTCACAGTCTACAACATGACTTAAAATTTGTCCTTCTAATTTCTTTATATTTGTGTCTCACGTGGAGAGAAAGGTCAGACTTAAAAGAAGATTGCTGACTTATCAGCAAAAAGAAAAGTGAAAGTCCTTGTGACCAATCTAATCAATTTGTTTCTAAATATACTAATGAAAGTTTCTTACTTAGCAAGATGTGGATGATGTGGATGAGTTCTGTTCTGCTTGTGGTTTTTTTTTTTTTTTTTCATTTTTACTCCTTGTCACTATAATGGCTCTTTCAAAAAAAAAAAAAAAAAAGAAAGAAAAAAAAAAGAACCACAAACACCTATTTTGTCCTGGTTTATTTTTATTTCCTTTGCTTTGGATTTTCTCATGTCTGTCTTTCTGGAATACTTACTAAATAGGTTTTTGAATATCTAGATACATGTTCAGTTTAATTCTTCTACATTTTGTGTCTTCTTGACCTTGGTGGCTGATTTGATATTTTATTTTAATATCTAGAGAATTTATTTCAATAATCATGTGACTAAGTTCTAAAAGTACTAATTTTTCCTTGTTCAAAGCAGTCAATTTTAAAATAGGTATAATATCCTGCTGAATAATGAATGGCATACCAATTATTCATTTTCTAAAATTTTTTTGAGTTTTCGGCATAAACCAATTTCTTCAGGTATTAATACTTCTTTTTGTATCTTGGGTGTCTCTCTACCAAGCTTTTGTGTGTCTGTTTATACTAGAACATGATTCACTGTATTGCATATCATTATTCCCTAAATATACTTAACAGTATTCTTGAGGTATATTGCACAATTAACAACTAGAGAGAATAAGACATGTATTCATGTGCTTTTCTTTACAATGTACATCTAACTTCTATTTGACAAAATCAGTTTGTTTTCTTAAGTGGTCTTTGTTGGGTTGGTGGCTTCCGGAATGCAGGAGGAACAATAGAAATGGCTGCCGGGGCCACCATCTTCCAGCACCCCTCTGTTATGCCCAAGTTTTCGTGTCCGAGAGACCACCAAGGAGCCAACACCAATGCAATCACACGAGGGTTTACTTAACAAGCTTAAGCTTGGGCCCACGTATACCCGACACAGCAGAGTAGGGACTTGGACCCTGAACCAGATTACAGTCAGAGTTTTTAAAGGCACAGCAGGGGTGGACTCAGCGTAGATGACAGAGGGGATTAGGGATGATGTAAGTCTCTAAGGAATTTTAGAAGCAAGGTCTCCAGGACCTTGAGGAGCTAGCTGTTGTCTGGGGAAAAGATTATTCATTACAGTAATAAAACCTTCTTGTGAGACCCTTTAGATGTATATCAGTGGGTCATATGCTTGGGAATGATTGTTGACACTGTCTTGGCAGTTTAGAGATCAAGTTTCCTAAAGGAATTGTTAAAGTAGACTTACAGGATCCTAGTTGTACCTGTTGGAGTAGGGGGTCAGTCAGGCAAGGATTGTCCTTAGCAAAACCTCAAGGTGAGGGCAGTTGAGTCCCCAGGGAAGAGCCACTCTGTCTGTTTCAAGGGCTTGTCAGTAGGTAAAGAATTTTAATGATTTTCTTCTGCCTCTGTTTCCCACATCACCCCCCCTTCCTTACCCCTTGACTCTCCCACCAAAAAGATGTATGTCCAAGTCACATCTCCATAGGTAACCCGATACCTATGCAGGAAACGGGAGTATCAGGAGCCCCCACCCTAGACCCTCGGATCACCAAATACCTTACCATGTATGGATGTGAGCCCATGCCCTGCCTTGACCCGATAAAAGACCCCGCCGACTCTCTCCCAGCGCGACGACTTTCCCGACTCCTCTCTGGAGTCGCGGAACCTCGCCCGAGGGTGCCGACCTCCTCCCAGTTCGACTTTCCTGGCTCCTCTGCTCCTAAACCCTGAAACTTTGCCGGAGAGTGCCTTTAATAAATCTTGCCTTGGCCTGCCTCACCTGGTGGTGTGTTTACCTTGCCTGCAAAACTTTACAGTCTTAAGTTACTAGGGTTGTGCTTCTCCATCTGTAGTATTTGTTCTAGAAATTTATGTTACCAGCTAAAATTTGATTATTGTAAATTCTATTGTCAATTGAAATTTCTGTTGGAAAAACCCATTTTAGATAGCTTCACTCCCAGCTTTTGTCCAGGGGAAATCTCCACAATCAGAAGCAGAGCGTTAGAACAGCTATTTGGCTACCCACAGGTTAAATGCATAGGTTAAAATGCATAATGTTAAAATGCATAGCTTAAATGCATAGGTTAAAAGCTGCCTTGACAGGCATCTCCTTCTGTGAACTTCTGCCCTCTCTGATCTTGAGGTTGTCCTGTTCTGCTGAGATAACTCAATATCTTTGAAGACTTGGCTCCAGGGCACTGTAATTCTGCTGATAATATGACCTCACCTGTTTTATGTACTCCATCCTGATAGTTGTCCCTGTTTTGGTCATTTGGTGCTTATCAGAATTTGGGGGAATGTTATTCTATTCTTATCATAGTTATTCTATGATTTCAATATTATTTAAGGAGAGTGAATACATAGAGCTATATTCTTAATCAGCCTTCCTGTCTCAAAAAGTGTTCATTTCTTTTCCAAGTGTTTAAATATTTTAACATTCTGGACATAAGACATACAAAAGCTTAGAGGACTGATTTTTTCATTCTGCTTACATACACTATTCAATGACTTTGGGACATAATGCACACCCTGTCAACTGAAGCTACAATAAAAGAATTAGGCTATAATAGTAATCACTGAATTTTATTTCTAAAAGGATTTTCTTTCCAGGTAATCTCTAGAAATCATAATCTAGAAGTTTGTTGTTTCACCATTTAACAAGTAACTTTACTATTATCTAGCTAAATATTGTGTTCCTTTTCTCTCCTTAAAACATGAGAATCCCCCCCCTTACAGACCACACCACAAACCATCATAAATATGTTCATGTCCTTCTTCCTTCCCATTTCAAATCTCATGTTATTCTAATGCTTTGACCATGCTTTTTAAAAATTCTGATTCTATGCTTTGTTCCTCAGCCTCCCCTAAACAAAACAACTCGTGATATTTTTATTCTTATATGTTCATACCTGGAAATAAAAAAATTACAAGTGCCTCACATTGAGTACAAAAGACAGTCTCAGGATCAGTCTTGAGAAACAGTCTCCCACTGGTTGCAAATTCTTTCATTTGGGGCCGAATATATCCCAAGGACATTCCTGTTCTTGCAGATAATCCATTGTGGTTCAGAATATAAAGGATGTGATCTTTACTTGCCATTCAAGCCTCTGAGATGATTTTCTAGACATATTTAGGACTGGGAAGGATAAGCTTACATATCAAGCTGATTTCAGAGTTTTGGAAAAAAGTTTAAGAAAGTTCAGTTATACCTTCTGAATTAATAATCTTTGTTAACATAACTGTCAGTGCAGTCAACTCCTGAGATTCCAACACAAGTACAAACAAGACTGAGAGTGTTCTAGAATATATAAAAATCTTAAACACAGGGACACCTGGGTGGCTCAGTGAGTTAAGCCTCTGCCTTCAGCTCAGGTCATGATCTCAGGGCCTGGGATCCAGCTCCGCATCCGTCTCTCTGCTCAGGCGGGAACCAGCTTTCCCCTCTCTCTCTGACTTGTGATCTTGTGATTTGTCTCTCTCTGTCAGATAAATAAGTAAAATCTTAAAAAAGTTTAAAATAAACTCAAACATAGGTGTAGAATCTGGAAAATACAAGGTTTGTGTAAAATTAAGAACATACGGAATTGAATGGAACTAAGATTTTTGGAAAGTGCCTTGGAAGTAAAGCAAAGCTAAAACAATTACTGAAACATATTACGGAAAGTTTTAAACACCAAAGATATCTATAAGTATGTAAAATGAAAAATTAAAATCATACTCAGGGCAATGATAGAGCAAGTTCCATCTACCTATCAGCCATCAACATTTTCAAACCTTGCTTCACCTCCCATCCTCAGTTTGATTTTTCCTGGAGTAATTTTTTTAAAGATTTATTTATTTATTTATTTATTCATTCATTCATTCATTTGAGAGAGAGAGAAAGAGCATGGGGGAGGGGCAGAGGGAGACAAAGAGAAAGAATCCAAGCTGTCTCCCTGCTGAGCACAGAGCAGGTTACAGTGGAGCTCAATCTCAGGATCCTGAGATCACAACCCTGAAAACATGACCTGAGCCAAAAATCAAGAGTCAGACACCTTACTGAACCACCCGGGTGCCCCAATTTTTCTTTGAGTATTTTGAAGCACATCTCAGATATCATACCATTTTGCTCCTAAACACTGTAATGTGAATCTCTAAAAAGTATTATAGAAAAGTACAACCACTGCTATAGACTGTTTATATACCTCTAAAATTTATATGTTGAAATTTTAATTCTTTTTTTTTTTTTTTTAAAGATTTTATTTATTTATTTGACAGACAGAGATCACAAGCAGGCAGAGAGGCAGGCAGAGAGAGAGGAGGAAGCAGGCTCCCTGCCGAGCAGAGAGCCCGATGTGGGACTTGATCCCAGGACCCTGAGATCATGACCTGAGCTGAAGGAAGTGGCTTAACCCACTGAGCCACCCAGGCGCCCCTGAAATTTTAATTCTTAAAATGATGGTATTTGGAGGTGATCTTTGGGAAGTGGTTAGGTCATGAGGGGAAAACCCTCATGAATTGGATTAATGCTTTATAAGAGAGGGCCCAGAGAGCTTTCCTGCTCCTTTTGCCATATGAGGTCAGGCAAGAAGACAGCTATCTATGATCAGGAAGAGGACTCTCTCCCAACACTAAATCTACCAGCACCTTGATGCCAGAATTCCCAACCTCTAGAACTGTGAGAATTAAATTTCTGGTGTTTATAAGCCACCTAATCTATGGAAGTTCGTTATAGCAGCCAAAATGGACTAAGACAACCACAATGCCATTTATACCCAATAAAATAACAATCTTTTATAAATGATATTTAATGTCAAGCACTTATTCGAATGTTTCTGATAACCTTTAAAAAGTCATTTTTTTAGCTTATTTTTCAAATCAAGATTCAAACAAGTTACATTTTTAGTATCTCAGTTTTTTCTTGAGTTCTTTTTAAAAAATTTTTTAATTTTTTAATAAACATATAATGTATTATTAGCCCCAGGGGTACAGGTCTGTGAATCACCAGGTTGACACACTTCACAGCCCCAACCATATCACATACCTTTCTTTTTTTTTTAATGTCTAGAATAGTATCAACTATTTTCATCATTGTTATTGAAATATGGAAAATTATTTTTAATTATTCTATGTATTTTATTATATAGAATGCAAATTTTTCCTTAAAAATATTCTGAGTTCTCTGCCACCAATAACAGGATTGAGATACTTATTTTATATATTCAAGTCTTCTTGTGATCTAGTACCATTTTGTTATAGTGCATCTTAGAAATGTAAATAAACAAAAAATTTTTACAAACACATGTATTTCCACCCAGTAGTATATTTATAACTCATACGAGATACATATCTTCAATGAAATCAATTCATCACATCTTTACTAAGATAGTGGCAAGAAAATTTTATGGAAAAATAAAAATTGAAGGAGAAAAAATATTTTTAACATCTTAAAATAACATCAACTCTACAAATCACATTGTTCCCCTTCCAATAAGTCATGCTAATAACAAGACATAGAATTGGCTCTGAATTTGATAACTGGATTTGTTATATTTTAAACCATTTTCTTAAAATAAAGCACAATTTAAATTCAATTCTACATCTCTGCTTAAGTTAATATTGCATTAAAATGACTTTACATGAAACACTTGTGGTAGTATGCCTAAGAAACATTCTTTAGCATTCACAGAACTATGTTACAGATAATTCAAAATTCACTTATGTCTTTCAGCATATACAAAACCTTCCAATAAAAAAGACAAAATTTGACAATGTTAATCTCTATTTTGAGAGCAAAGATATTTAACATTTATTATTACTGCCTCTGGAAAATACATTGACTTTCAAAAACATATGTAAATCACCCATAGTAACTAGTAATAAATTTGAGTTATGCTCAAAAATTTATCACTTGTGGTTGAATTTCTACAAAGCTAAGACTTTTCGTTTGTTAAATGAATGACTTTTCAAAGAGAATTTCTTAAGTTTCCAGAAAAACTGCACAGAAAGTACCTAAAGTCCCAATGAATTCTCAGGTGGTTGGAATCCTACAGTCTGCATTGATTTTGGACTGGTTTCTTTCAATTAGCAATATGAATTTAAGGTTCCTCCATGTCTTTTCATGGATTGATGGCTCATTGCTTCTTACTGCTGAATAATATTTAATGATATGGTGGTGTCACAGTTGCTTTGTCTGGTCACCTATTGAAGGACATCTTGGCTGCTGCCAACTTCTGCTAATTATTATTAAGGTTGCTATAAACATTCATGTGCACATTGTTGTATGGACACATTTTTTAACTCAACTGGGTAAGTACCTAGGATTGTGATTTTTGGCTGAAATGGTAAGATTATGTAGAGTCTTGTAAAAAACTGCCAACATGACTATTCTTACCAGCAATGAACAAGAGTCCCTAATGTTCCACATCCTCGCCAGCACTTGGTATTTTCATTGTTTTGGATTTTTGTTACTCTAATAGGTGTGTAGTAGTATATCTCACAATTGTAATGTATAATTTTCTAATGACATGTAATGCTGAACATCTTTTCATAAGCTTATTTGCCATCTATATGTTTTGTTTGTGGAGATATCTGTTAAGATCTGTTATCCACTTTTTTGGGGGGGAGGGGACCAGGTAATTTTATTTTTATTTTTTTAATTTTAGGTTTTGAAAGTTCTTTGAATATTTTAAATAATAATTATTTACATGGCTATATTTTATTTTATTTTTTAAAGATTTTATTTATTTATTTGAGAAAAAGAGGGAGAGAGAAAGAGCTTGGGAACTTTGGTAGGGGAAGGAGTAGAGGGGGAATTAGAGGTGGAGAGAGAATGAATCCCCAGCAGATTCTGCATTGATCTGTGGGGCTTCCTGGCTGGCTCTCCTGACCCTGAGATCATGACCCTGAGATCATGACCCTGAGATCATGACCTGAGCTGAAACCAAGAGCTTGGCGCTCAAGCCACTGAGTCACCCAGGCACCCCTGTATGGCTAACTTCTAAAGCAATATTTACTTTTGCTAAAAATGTTAAAAATATGTTTTTTATAAAGTTGTTCTTTTATCTGGTGGGGTACAATTATGAGAACAAAGAACAGGATTTCATTGTTGGTTTGTAAGCTGGTTTTACTAAACTTAAAATTCAGCTTTCACATTTTGTTGTTGTTGTTGTTCAGCTCTCATATTTCTGTGCAACATAACCAAATGTATTTATTTTCATATTAACATACAACATCAGAATGTTTTAAAAATTGTAACTATCATGAAAATCTTGGAATAACATTATTTGCTAATGGCAACAATTTGAAATTCTACTTCCACATAGCGCTTCAAGACTTTTTCCTAAGGGGGGGGGGAGAATTATCTAGCATCAACTTAAGGATTTTTCAAGATCTTAAGCTGCAACTTTTGGAATAAAAAAAAGTATAGGAAATGTGTTTGATTTGTGAGAAACAAAGAAAGGAAGAATTAAAAGGAAAAAAAATGAAGAAAAAAAAGAACTAAAATAGCGGTGGTTCCTATAACCTGGTAAATATTCAACTAAATGTTCCATCTAAATAACATCTTATTTCTCTCTGACAGCTTATTAAACGGGGTGTGGGGGTGGGAGGCAGGATAGTATTTTTAGTCATGGTGAGAAAACTGCTTCATGAGTTCGTATGTTATAAGGCCAAGCTTGTGAGGGAATGCCCTGAATGTCATTAAGAGATAAACCAGGTTATAATCTCTTTGGAATTCCTTGATGTCCATAGACATAGCTCATTTGTTTCTCTCATGATAAAACACTTCAGATTCTGCCCAACAGTTCTGAATTGCATTCGCCTATGTTTACATCAAAGGCATTGTCTGTGTTATTATGGCTTCAGCAGCACCACTGCAAATCATTCCTACCTTGCAGTGTTCCCGTTTCACTGGCATTGCTAGGTACTTTGACCCTGGCAAGAAGATAAGTGTCATATCTCATGGATCCAGTGATTAGTGTGTACCCATAACCGGAAATCCCGACCTTTGTAGTAGTGAATGTTTTATAATGTTCGGACACCAGAAATTGGATTGAGCTATAGGGAAAGATTAGAATCATAATTGCTTCATTCCCTTCCTATGATGTCAGGTCCTGCTTTTTGGGGAACAGCTTACAAAGCAGAAAACACCAGGAGTGGCATCCTGGGAGGGGGCCAGCCACTGCCTGGGTTGCTGCCAATAGGGAACTGCAGTTCCCAAGGCATAACCCAAGGCCATGGTTACAGGCTGCCTACTTACTGCCTGATGGTCCAGACAACTCACTTCCCATTTCCAGATCCCATTAGCTCTTTGGTCACTTCTTAGCAAATGCCTCACTTTAATTTTGTCCAAGTAAATGACCATGGCCCGGATAGTTGCAAAAGCTCCAACTACTCTTTTTGCTCTGCTCTCACCTCACCTCCAAGCTCATCTTTGTTTCCCACACAGTGGGGAGGGTAAATCTTTTAAAACAGAATTTGGATCTCTTCTTAGTCCTCTGCTTAGATCCTTGTGATAAATTCCCCCAGAATAGCCAAAGCAGTCTCCCTGGGCTACAAAACTCTGCCTCTCACCTCGTGTCTTCATTTTTGTCCCTTTTCCTCCGGAATCCATACTAACCTTGTTGTTCCCCAACCAGACTGGCCATGTCCTTGACTTGGCTCATTTGCGTTAGCTCTGACCTCTTTTCTGAAATGCTCTTCCCCAAAATACCTTTAGGACTCACTCAATTTATTTGGATCTCTGTTCAAATTCCACCTCCTTAGAAAGGGTCTTCCTGGGCATCATATTTAAAATAAACTCCTCACCCTACTATCCTGCCTTCCTTTAAAAAGTAAAGCTAATCACTATTTGACTTTCTAAATGTTTACTGTTTGTCTTTTGTCCACCTCATCCCAAAAGATTTAGATTTAGGTTTAGATTTTGGTCTGTTTTTTGGTGCCTACTAAGCCCTTAATAGATACATGTGAAATAAATCAAGTGAAAATATTGTCTTTAAATCTCTGTACTGAAAATGATGGAATTTAAAAAACCAGCTGGGAGACTGGTTCAACCCTTCAACCCTGCCATAGAAGTTTTACTCTTCAATGGAATAGATATTAGTGCTGTGGTAAGTGTTTAATACCTATGTTTGTTTGTGCTCTCTGAAAGTAAACATGAAATTCTTGGTGCAGAGATCAGAGGTACTATTAGGGTGACAATCCTACCAGTCCCCCTCTGCCCCTTCTCTCTGCCTTTCTCCGGAAGCAATGGGACAGGCTGTAAATGCAAAGGCAATTTTTGCATTACAGGAGAGGAACCCCCCAAAAGGATGCATTTGGGAGTTTATATACGTGTCATCCGTCTCTGGTGCTGAGAGATGTAAGGAAGCTTAATCTCCCAATCTAAACAAACTATAACTGGGACATGAATAAGAGGGTTTCAAGGTACTTATCCTTTGGAATGCCAAGTCCTGCAATTTGGCAAACCCAAGAAAGTTTCCTGATTTTATTCACCTTTGAAATGTAACACGTAAGTAAATCCAAGGGAGAGTGAATCTCAGTTCTCACTCTCTATTCAGCCAACTTTTAACTTTCAAGCCTCGTTTGTTAACCTAGAGGGTTATTGCACAGGGTTCAGTTCCCTTAATCCTGTGGTTATTCTTGCATTCTACCCGAGGGAGAAATAGCAGAAACCCTTAACCACACAGAAATACAAAAATATTTTCTTTCCATCCTGCCATTCAATTATCTTTTCATCTATGCTCTTTTTTTTTCTACTGAACATGTTTATTCTTTCTTCTCTACAAGTTGTTCCTAATTTCCCAAGGAATACACTAATACACACCCCCCCCCCACACACACAATTCTGTTCTATGACAAAATACGAATTCAAACAATTAGATAAAGCCATGTCGCTATTTGATACCGCCCAACTTCACAACTTTTTTGGAGGTCCTTGAAGATCAATTTGCAAACTTTTGCTTGTAATGTATGCATACAGTAAGACACATATACATATACTAAGAAATATGTAATATTTTATTTTACATTAAGGAGGATACATTCCATGAATTGTTTTTTCCCCAGCTTTTGTCACTCAGGAATAATTGGAGAATATTGATTTCAATAGACACACATCATTATTTTTAAGGACTGAATCATCAAATGCCTTGGGTCTGCTCTTCTCCCTCATTAGAATGCTATTTCTCCCTTTCCTTCTTGCCCTTTTAGAGATCTGAGCTGCCTTTGAACCACTCAAAGACCATCTCTTTTATAAAGGCTCTCCTTCACTTTCCGTCCACATTCACTCCTCTTCTAATAGGCTGGGAGGCAATGAGGAATGCAGGAATAACCACAGGATTAAGGGAACTGAACCCTGTGCAAGGTTTGTCCTCCTGGAGTGTTCATAAATCAAGGCACAGTCCATTGGAGTAGGACAGACTGGCAGGTGGTTGTGGTCGATATCCTTACCCGTGGGGGAAAAGGGTTTTAGGTGGGGAATCTCCAATAGTGGAGAAGGGGGAAGGTGGGGTGTTTGGGTTTTAGGGCTATCCTTTTTTAAAAAAGGGTTTCCCCACTAATAGGAGTGACTAGGGAAAGCACTGGGTCTATCTCCTTCTCAAGGACTTAGAATTGAAGTACATGTCAGAGTCCCTTCTGGTTAATTTGAAGTTCAGCACAGAATACCAGTCCCTGCTATAAGGATTATGGAAGAAGTAGTTTCTTGTGGATAAACACACTTTTAAGGTTAATGGAAAAGGCTGCAGGGACACAGTAAATAAAGGGGAAAAAATGTTCTGAGTGTTAAAAAGCAAACATTTAATTGATTAAATTTGATGATGAAATTAACTTGATTCAGCAATTCATGAATCTAGCAACATCCCGTCTAGCAATGAGCTATAGAAAACTGGGCTGTAGAAAAGGAAAGACTTTCAACAGTGGAAGGGGGCAGAGAAAGGACACCAGTTGCAAAAAGTGCATTGTTTCCTGAAAGGTTGCCTTTCTAAGCAGAATGGAGGGCCTCTGGAATGGGTAACCTCACTAGTGTGAACAAGGTAATTTCAGATTGACTGGTTAATATTTTGCATTCCTGGCTGGGCGGGGAAGGTGGGGGGTTGAAAATGCAATTAGCTTAGGTAGCAAGTCCTTGGTTTGCTGAGGTGGTGTTTAGTAGAGGTGACTTTGTTCTGAACCTGTATCTCCTTTTCAACATAAGGAATAACCTTAAATGAGAAAAATAATGAAAACCCTCTTCTCCTCTACCAAGATGTAGCAAATTTGGTTAAAAAACTAGACATTATTGATGAAAATCTTTTATCTGTAACTGATCAAGAATGAGAAGAGTGAAGACATTTACTCTTTTTCTCTGTACTTCCTTTGTACTTTACTGTTAAGATAAATGACCTTTTCTGATAGTGTTTTATTATAGTGTGAGCTTCTTAAAGGTAACATCTACTGCTGACCAAACTATGTGTGTCCAGTGACCAACATGATGTCTAGTACTTAGTTGATGCTAAGAAATTGTGCCTTGGATTAATTTTTAAATAATTACTGGAAGTGCCACAAAAAATAAGCCTTAGATTCATTTGCTCTCAACAGAGCTTAAAACAAAACAAAACAAAAACCAAACAGAAAATTAATTGAATTGACCGCCTTTAAACTTTCTGATCATTTTTGGTTTTTATTGTACTCCAAGCCCGAAATTCAAAAGCAAATTAATGTTCACTTGTCAATCGTCAGAGATGCTCTGTGTGACTGGAGAGTACCATGATCCTATCCTGTCAGAGTGATAAAGCTGCTCTCCCGGACCAAACGTTCCTCAGGCTCCTCGGAGGCCCTGCTCTTGAGACCTGGTCTTGAGCTTAATCTCAGTGCTTGTGGAGTCCAGTTTTGACAGGAATCCTGCCAAATCAGTGTAGCAATATCTGATCACCCTCAATATCTGACCAAATTCCTCATCCCTGACTATCACCCAGGGTAACACCTGGTAACTGTGGCTACTTTCAGGAAGATTCTTGTTCGGTTAGTTTAGCAAAGAATGGCATTCTACTGTCTTAGTAAATTTCCATCCATTGACCCCTTCCCACATAGTATGCACCTTATAAATTCCATCCTGCCTTGCTGTATAGCAAGGGGGCTCTCTCCCCTACTGCAAACCCTCATTGCACTAATCCCAGTACCCACTGCAATCAGCTGCACCTGCCTTATAGTCTTTAACAAGTTTCATGAATAATTTTTTTCTTTAAAACTAGCTTAGCCCAAAGCCTCAGACAAATCTGGAGTTGGTCAGGTGGTACAGTTTTCAACAATAAATTCTTTCCCTCTCTCTTTCTTCCTTTCTTTCTTTCTTTCTTTCTTTCTTTCTTTCTTTCTTTCTTTCTTTCTTTCTTTCTTCTTTCTTTTCTTTCTTTCTTCCTTTCTTTCTTTTTTCTTTCTTCCTATCTTCCTTCCTTTCTTTCAGTAGACCCCATGCTCAACATGGGGCTTGAACTCACAACCCAGAGATCAAGAGTCACCTGCTTTACCAACTGAGCGAGCCAGGTATTCCTTCTACTTCTCTCTATATAGAAATGTACTACATGGATTTAAAAAAAAATTCAAATAATGAAAAGATACAGTGTTTACCCTCATAGAGCTAATATTTATATAATTAACCAATGACCTTTTCTTTTTGTTTTGACCTTGCAACAATCTTGTTCAAACCTTCTTGGATAGTGAGACTTTAACAAGATCCTAAATACTGAAAGTATAAAAGACTTCATATTTATTTATTTATATGCCTTCTTTTGCTACAATATATGTCACAGAAGAATAAAAATTAATTAATAAGGGACTATTTCTAGGAAGTATAAAGAATGTTTTGATTTCATCTATTAAAATGTTTTTGGTTTGTATGTTTTTGTTGTTTTTTATACAGTGTCCATGCATGTGTTTTTAAGTTGAAGTATAAACGAGGGGGAAATGCTTATGACATTTGGTGCCAACTTGTTTGTTTGAACTAAGATTAGCCAAATATGATAGTGAGGAAGCAGATCGAAGGGCAAGGAGAGTGCTCACTGGTGATGGCTTAGTAACCACCACCAATGTTCTACCTTCTAAGATGAAAGGCTGGCTCCAAATTCAACTCTCAGTGCAAGAACTTGCAAATAATCATGGAATCACCTTCTAGAAGAGACAATTAATTAAACCAGCTGTTCACATAGCAATAATAATAACCAAGATGAAATATGCCTACCCACACTGCTGGAATCATGTAAGACTTATAAAAAAACAAAACAAACAAACAAACAAATACAAAAACAAAAACCATGAAGCCTAAAAAAGGATGCAAATGAAGACTTGTGTAATTGGAAGATTTTATAATTTTACATAGGAAGACACAAACTCATACACTTGACAATTTTTCATAAGGCAGCTCATAAAGCATTCAATCTAAAATAATTCAGTTTAAGTACATAGCTCTTTGATGGCCTGGCTTAATCCAAAGATAACATTTTAAATGTTACCAGAGGAACAGATAGAACCCACTCCCTTCAACAACTCTCCATAAATATTGCTTATCCTAACCAGGCTTTTGATAAGTACTGGACAGCAGAGATTTCAAAATTACTATTTCTGGCAAGTTAAATTTAATTTCTTTTCTATTTGAGCAAGATGTGGAGGCAAACATAAGGCAGGGGAAGCAATGTGTTCTAACAAACTAGCAAAGAGAGAACACGGGGCTCCTCTTGTCCCCTTGTATCTCTACAGCCAATGTTCATCCTACACATATTAAAATAACATGTGTGATGTTTTTCCGTTTACAGAAATTTTTAGTAATAATTACCCCTTTCCACTTAGTAGGGGAGGTAAATGTTGTAATCTTTTGTGTTAAGAAATACTAGTTAAAGTAATTACCTGGCTAGCTCAGTTCATAGCAAGCAGGGCAGGCAGCCTCATTATCAGGTCTGTTCTCATTTGCTATCCTGTGTTAGACAGTATACCACGGAGGGCACTGTGACCTCTTGAACATTTCATTCCTTATCTCAGTGTATTTATAATTTTGTGATATCGCTGATGATATTGAACTTTACCTGAACACCACGTCCCTGGAAAAAGGGGAGGTTGAAGGAATTCCTTCACCATTTTGTGTCCCAGAAAAGGGCTTACTGCAAAGAAACCCCTTGGGAGGGGTCTGACCATCAGTGTCTGCATCCATGTCTACCCATGCAATGGCTTCTGGGAGCTTTGCCTCCAGCGACATCTCAACATCCTCAGCGTCCTCAGCCCCCTTGCCCTCCACAGTGGGGTCGTCTGGGCTGTTTGGATCTGAAGAGCCAGGCCCAAGTCGCAGCGCCATCCAAGGACCTCACCACCACCCCTCCTGGGCTGTGCATGGTCCTGGAGTCACTGCAGACGGAAGAGCAGCGCCGGGGCACCTCTGTGGCCGCTATCAAGCTTTATACACTGCAGAAGTACCCTATGACGGACAGCCTCTGGTTCAAGCACCTGCTGAAACAGGTCCTGGCCATGGGCTTGCACTGCGGTCTGCTCATCAGGCCCACCAACTCCAAGGCCTGCTCGTCCAGGGGTGGTGGGTCTAAGATAGTACCTGAACCTCTGGCCAGGAAGATAGAGGCTCCCAAGGGCCCGAGGAGGCTGGCATGCCCACCAAGGCCTCATCATCCAAACTGGCCAGTAGGAAGGCAGTGGGTGAAAGCTAGAACTGGGGTGGAGACACGGAAATCCTACCCTAGTTTTTATTCCCCAAAAAACTGCCACTCTGTTTATTTCATTGTAACCTATTTATCAATAAACACTTCTTTTTCCATCATAAAAAAGAGGTAATCTTTTCTTCCCCATAAGAAGAGGACTTCTTCCCCATAGGACTCAGATTAAGACTCAGGGATGGCCCTTTGTTTACAGACAAGCCAAGACACAGACATTCTGGTTTCCTATTCTTTGCCATGTAAAAAGTGTCCCATTGATCAATGGGAACAAAATATTTGTTAACTAAACTTTGGTTAAGATTCCCTCCCTCCATTATGAAATAATAGAAAATATATATTGGTTTCTGCTCCTGGTTCCTGGCGTAGGGTTCTTAAAACCTTTATCATTTCCTGAGTGATGGAAGCATCCGACATACATTGACTAAATCCATTGGAATTTCCCGGGTGACTGGAGCACATTGTTTCTAATGAGGAGACTCTGGCTGGGTCCTGGATGGCTCATGGATAGGGGGCTGTTTACCAGAAAGACCAACCCATGAAGCTTGGATCTTTCAGCCCCATCCCCCCATCCTCTAGAAGGGAGAGTAGGACAGGCAATTGAGTTAATAATTGATCGCAGCTAAGTGATGAAGAAAAATCTCAAAGTACATGGTCATAGAGTTCATGGTTGTAAACACATTCACCTGCTGGGGGGTGGGGCACACCTCAAATCCATGGGGACAGAAGCTCCTGTGCTCAAGGCCCTTCCAGAACTCATCCTGTATACCTCTTCATCTGGCTGTTCATTTGTATCCTTTAAAATATCCTTTGAAATAAATTGGCAATAGTAAGTTAAACAAAACAAAACAAAACAAAACCATTTCATCCATCCCCTAGGAGTCTGAACTTTCTCTTACCTTCAGCTTGAATCAATTAACAACCCCTCCCTTAACAGCCCATTCTGAGAATAGATAGACTGGCCTCAGGATAAACATTCTCTTATTGGCTCTTCCCTCAATGCCACCCTCTCATTGCATGGGTCTTTCTAGCCTTGTTGACTTTGTATGAAAGAAAATCCCTTTTGTGTAACTCCCCACACCCTCATTCTCAGCTTTAATGAGGCATAACTTACAAACACAAATAGTGTATATTTAAGGTGTGCAATATGATGATTTAAGTGTACCCTGTGACATGATTACCATAATCAAGCTAATGAACACTTGTATCACCTCATATAGTCAACCACTTTTTGTGTGTGTGTGGTGGGAACACTGGAGATCTACTCTTTTAGCAAACTTCAAATATACAATACAGTGCTAGTTATTATAGTCACCATTTTATACGTTAGATCCCCAGAATTTATTCATTCTATAGACTGGAGTTTTGTACCCTTTGACCAATGTCTCCCCATGGTCCCCTAACTTCCAGCCCTCTGGTAACCACCATTCTCTCTGCTTCCTACGAGTTCGACTTTTCAATTCACATATAAGTCAGATCATACAATATTTATTTTGCTTTACTCTTACAATGCTTGCTAATCTCATATTCAGAATGTTCTCCCTACTGTAATAGACCCCCCCCCCCCAACTAAGGCTCCCTAGCACCTTGCAATAATTCTTTCAAATAAAATCCCTTCTTACTAAGTCCAGATTTTGTTTTTGTTTTGGGGGTTTCTTTTTGACATTGCAATATAACAATCCTGAAAGATCATTCTCTCTGTCACTGCCTGGGTAAATGCTTTTTAATATTAATCTGACCTTGATATTTATTCACATATTCTTAACTCTAAATATTAGATTACTTGCTGTTGCCCAATCCTTAAAATATCAACTCTGAACTTTCAGAGTTTTATAGCTCCATACTTATAAGTACATATACCTTATAATATGACATATTTTTTTGATCTTGGTTGAAGGTATTAATAAAGAGCAACTGTTTGTATTATTTGTATTGTGATATCTTAGTTAATAAACATGAATAACTGGTAAAAAAAAATAATTCTTAGATAAAAGAAACTTTTGATGTACTATAGAAGTAAGTTTTCTTTCTTAAATCTGTGCAAAAACACATAAATCTTAGATTACTTTATTGTCCTCTATAATATTTTGCTAAAATGCAGTGTTCTTCCCTTAATCTACAGCACATACATCATGGCCTGTGATGATGTGACCATTATTTATTTAATCAGGTTCATTTGGAAAAATTTAATTTTATTTTTTAGGACTCCTATTTTAGTTGGCATTTTTGGAAAGAAAAGACAATTACAAAACATCAGTGACTTACAATGAGAAAAATTAATTTATTTTTTTAAAGATTTCATTTATTTATTTCACAGAGAGAGAGATCACAAGTAGGCAGAGAGGCAGGCAGAGAGAGAGGGGGAAGCACGCTCCCTGCTGAGCAGAGAGCCTGATGCACAGCTCAATCCCAGGACCCTGAGATCGTGACCTCAGCTGAAGACAGAGGCTTAACCCACCGAGCCACCTAGGCATCCTGAAAAATTAAGTTCTTGATCATGATGTTTAAGGACTGCCACTCAATCATGGCTTAGCTGGCCTCTGCTGAATTTTACCTGTCTTCTCGTTGGGGGACTGAAAGTGAAGGAAGAAATATTATCTGGGACATTATGTTCTTATGGTAGATGATTAGAGCAAGACTGACAACCAAAACACACAAAGACATTCCAAGCTTTTGTTCAGACATAGCTTATTTTCATGTCTGTTCATATTCAATTGAACAAAGCAAGTTACATGGTCAATTTAAAGATTATCAGAGTAAAGAACTATATTCTACCTTCAAGTAGCCAGGGCAGGACGTTAATTTCCTTGGGCTGCAATAGCCAACTACTATAAACTGAAAGGATTAAAACAGAGAAATTTATTCTCTCCCAGTTCTGGAGGCTCAGAGTCCAAAATAAAAATGTCATCAAGACCATGCTTCCTTTGAGACTGTGGACAGAATCCTTCCTTGCTTCTTCCTTCCTTCTGGTGGCATCTATCAAGCATTGGTGTTCCTTGGCTTGCAGCCCACAACTCCAGTCTCTACCTCTGTCTTCACCTCATATCTTTACCATTGTCTTCTTAGAAGGATATTATCATATTAGATTAGGAACGGCCCTTCACTACAGTAAGATATTATCTTGACTAGTTGCATCTGTAATGACCCTAAGGTCACATTCTGAAGTCCTAGGGTTAGAATTTTAATATCTGTTTTGGGGAGACACAATTCAACTTATAACAGGTAGGGAGGGAAATACCTTCTTATAAACACTACAAATCTACCACCATTTTTCTTCCTTCTTCCCTGTCTCTGACCTTTCAAGAATATAAACTATATAATCTACAAGAAATTGAGGAAGTAGAGAATAGATTGCGATTCAAAATGGAATCCTTTCCTAAGAAGTGGCTGAAGTAATAGAACGTGGGCTGACTACAGAGTGGAGATCAAAGCAGAAACCCACAGGTGTTGTGGAACTGCATGAGTGTAAGCTATTTCCGTAGCTTCAGATCTTCAGGACTTGCCCCTGGAGTACCAGTCCCCTGGTCTTGTTGGATATAAGAAAGATTCTTGAAAGGGTGGGGTCCACCCTTTCAAAGGGTGGGGGTTGGGATACAATTCAAACATGGGAATTACACCCAAGGCTCTCCACACGGAAGCAAAAGCACTTAGGTAGGTGAGAATGATTCTGATGCTATGTCTTGCCCCTTTCAAAACTGACTCAGGTCTAACTGGGTGATTTCGTCAGAGATAGAACTATAGGGAATTGGAACCAGGTAAGAGACATGATGCAGAAATTCAATATTTTAAATGTCACCAGGTGCCTGCCACCAGGGTTGAGAATTATGGGTCTAGACTAAGCAACTGGGAGAAGTCTAAGAAACAATCTCCTCTGACCCCCCCCCCCAAAAAAAAAAGGATTTCTGTGTCATTGCAAAGATCAACAACAGGAGTCTGAGAGAAGTTCTATAAGGACACCCTAAATCCCAGTCAGATCTTTCTGGTTTCCACGTGGCATCTTCGTATGCTCTGAGACCAATCCCACTGGGAATGAGGAGGAAGTGAGAAGCGGAGGGATGGTTCAGGGGGATTAAGTGTACTTAACTGCTACAGTCCTTTGGCACAGGGGTCTACGATTGAGTTCTTGGATTAATTGATTCAGGTTCAAAACCCAACTCAGCCACCTAGTGGCTATAAATTTGTGCAACATACTCATTGGGCTTCATTTTTGCATCTGACAGTGAGGATAATAGTACTAATTTGTAAGGCTATTGTGAGGATGAAAAGAGATAATCTATGTATGGTACTTAGCAGATTCTGAGAAGCAATAAGCCCTTGTGAAACATTAGATATTATTATTGTTATTTAGCTATGATTTATCAGTTTAACAAGTAAGGGACTTTTTCTTAAGACCCCCAAGCTGCTTTGTGTCCCAGATTTCTCACGTATTTTTTTCACATATCCGAATCTTCATCTGAGCACCTTATCTCCTCTCAGATAGGAATTAGACTTGCGCTTTTTTCTGTCATTCTTGGAATTAGTCCTACTCCTGAGCTCCAGGCTTGTGGCAACACCTGTCACAGGCTTAGCGCTTTCCCAACCTGTGTGGAGGCTGTCAACGTCCTGCCTGACTTTTAGAATACCACGGATTCTTCCACGCTGCAGCTCCTGACTCCTGACACACACATACTTATTACCTGTTACACCATGCTCTCTCCACTCCATGGTCCCAGCACCTTCTGCCTATCTGCTGTGTCATTATTCCTGCTTGTTTTTATCAAGATATCTAATTCAAATCTAAATCATTTTAAAGATGAAGAATATACCTTATTGGAAGGGTTTACAATTATGCTGTCTTCTCTCTCTCTCTTTACTCTGAAGCTTCTTCTTAGAGCGGGATTCCAGTATCACAGTATCATCCTTCCAGTATCTACCTGCTAACAAAGTCTCAGAATACAGTTCTAGGACATACCTCCAAATGATAAATGTGATGATCACAGGTAACTAGACATAAACTGCAAGGCACATAGTAGATTTATTTCTATTTTTTCCTCTTCCAATCATTGTTGCTGTCACAGATGGATGAATAAAGAGTGAGCCCAGTAACTAGTTATAGGTTAACATGGTACCAATAACAAGGTTGAGTTATTTCAAAATAAGTATACTGGGGCACCTAGGTGGCTCAGTGGTTAAGCGTCTGCCTTCAGCTCATGTCATGATCCCAGGGTCCTGGGATTGAGCACCCCATGAGGCTCCCCACTCAGCGGGAAGCCTGCTTCTCCCACTCCCCCTGCTTGTGTTCCCTCCCTTGCTGGGTCTCTCTCTGTCAAATAAATAAATAAAATCTTACAAAATAAGTATACCATGAATATTTTTTCAAAATATTTTATAATTTGTCAAGGATTTGGAATGGAGAGTTTGAGAAGGGTTAAAATGAAAAAAACTTAAACCTATGTATTGGTATTGTCTTTGAGAATTAGACTCACTGAGGAGGAAAGGAAAAAAAAATAATAAAAGAAAAATGTGATTTCACAATCTTCCCTTGCTTGAATTCAAGATAAGGAAATCCCTACAAAATAAATAGACCCACAAAAAAATAAGTGGTGAGGATTTTTAAGTCTTTACCAAATGATCAGTGCCATTTTTAAAGATATAGCAATAATACACTAATTGTGTGATGGTACACATAGTAAAAGAATACAAATTATAGCCTATTTTACATATAGTTTATTATTTTTTAATGTATAAATTTGTTAGAATAACTAGATAAGTCTAATTTGGAATCAAATTAGGGGCACCTGGGTGGCTCAGTTGTTTAAGCATCTGACTTTGGCTTAAATCGTGATCTTGGGGTCCTGGGATTGGCAGGCTCCAGTGGGTAGTCGCTTCTCCCGCTCCCTCTGCCTCTCCCCCTGCTCATGCTCTGTCTCTCTCTCAAATGAATGAATAATTTTTTCAAGATTTTATTTATTTATTTGACAGAGAGAGAGAGATCACAAGTAGGCAGAGAGACAGGCAGAGAGAGAGAGGGGGAAGCAGACTCCCTACTGAGCAGAGACCTCCCCTCCCCCCATGTGGGGCTCGATCCCAGGACCCTGGGATCATTTTTTTAAAAATTCTTCTGTTTGTTTTTATTATTATCATTATCCTTCTAAACATAACATACAAAGGAAATTCCTGATTGAGATCATACCAGGAGCCCGTCAGAGGACACAATGATCAATACACCTTCTTTCTGCCTGCAGGAGAGACCCAGTGTCTTGCAAGCCCATTAAGGAAAGCAGGCTGATGCGACACACTCAGATGGCCCTCAGCTCTTCTTTCCTACAGTGGAGTGCTTCCTGGGGTGGTGATGATTTCGGAGAGAGTGGTCCCAGTGCATGGGTCACCTGAGCTGAAAGCAGAGGCTTTAACCCACTGGAGCCACCCAGGGGCCCCAATAAATAAAATTTTTAAAGAAAAAAAAAAAAAACTAACTCTAACAACTAGATAACAAAACTGGATCTAATAGGAATGACAATGAAAGATAAACTAATAAATTTGACATTGACAAAATATGAATTTAAGATTTTCTTTTGCTAAGATTACATGAAGATGTTGAGTTTTGTAAATTATTTCAAAATTCCCAACATTAAGTTATCTGACATTTCAAAGTACCCGTATGCTCAATTACATGCTACTAAAAAGTTAGTGTTTATGTCTTTCTTTTGTGATAAGACTCCCAGGGACTTTTCCTGAGTGAGAGAAGATTGTAGTCACTTACTTTTTTAGGCTCATGGAATATTAAAAAGTGAGGCTACATCAATGTATCAGAGCATAATAATGGTGCCCCTGGTTTCAGCTATGACACATAATGAACTTTAAATAATCCCTTGCAACAATGACAAAAATGGAACTAGAAATCAAGAATACTTAGACTTATCAGAGAAACGGGGTCACAGGGAAGACTGCAGCTCCAAATACATAGAATGAGAGTCACTGAGAGTAGAAACCTGTGGAACCTTAAACTGGTAGGAAGAGTTAAATGTAAACTGGTGAAATGCTAGAGGCTAAGTGTGGAGAGTTTAAGACTTAAAAACTCCAGGAGGCTCAGTCTTAAATCCGCTCCATGTTTTCCTGAGTTTGACTTCTGGGAGTCTCACCAGCTTAGGGTGGTGAAGAATGAATGGAGAAAAATCTCCTTGAGCTTCAGGCAGAAGGAGGGGGTGGGAGATAACAATTTACAAATAAACCTCACATCCTCTCCACCATAAAAGTCTTACTTACTATGGAAAAATTCATTACCAGAGACGTATGTAACCCGGAAGAAGAGAAATACTTACCCATAGCCTTCCTGGCCTTTCTGTCTCATAAATGGGGAGAAAGGAAGACAAAAGAGGAGATAGATCAAGGACATTGGAGAAAACTGAGATCTGTGAAACTACAGCACAAGATATCCTAAACTGAGAACACTAATGCTGGTGATGATGCGGATTAATAGTAATTTCTCTTCACTGCTGGTGGGAATGCAAAACAATACAGCCATTTTGGCATTTCCTTACAAAACTAAGCATAGTCTTACCACATAATCCAGCAGTTGAACTCCTAAGTATTTACCCAAGTGAGGTAAAAGCTTCTGTCCACATAAACCCCTACACGTTAATGCTAGTAGCAACTTTGATCAAAATTGCAAAAATTAGAAACAGCCAAGGTGAAGGGATAAACAAACTGTGAGGTATTCAGACAAGTGGATGATAATGAACAACAATAAGAAATTAGCTATCAAGTCACCAAAAGACATGGAAGAACCTTGAATGTATATTGCTAAGTCAAAGAAGCCAGTCTGAAAAGGCTATATAACAGATTACAACTTTGTGACATTCTGGAAAAGGCAAAATTACAGAGACAGTAAAAAGATCAATGGTTGTCAGAAGTTCAGGGGAAGCGAGGCAGAACTGATTGGTAGAGCCCAAGAGTTTGTAGGGGATTGAATCTATTCCAAATGATATGGTAATGGTGAGCCCATGACATTATGCATTTGTCAACACCCACAGAACTTTACTGAACAAACAGGAAATCTTAATGTAAACTATGGATTTTATTTAATATTAGTGTATCAATATTGGTTCATCAGTTCTAACAAATGTACCACACTAATCCAAGATGTTAATAACTAGGGAAAACTGTACAGGGGAGAAGAGCTATATCAGACCTTTCTATATTATCTGCTCAATTTCTTTGTAAACCCAAAGCTATTCTAAAAAATAGTCTATTAACAATAATAGTTATTTTTAAAAAGTTACTTATCTTTTCACAATTAATTCTGAAATCTTGTTTATAAAACAAACCCTCAAACTTGACCCAAGAGAAATAAGTGTGTGATCACTTATTAACAGTCACATAGGGAATAAGTAACTGTTGCCTTGAGAACACTTCATCACACAGATATGCCCATCTCGCATTTATCTTCAGTGTTTTAGAGAATGACAGTGGTATAATGGTAATTGCACCCAAACTCTACTAGTCAAGATAAGTATTAAAAATAAAAATAAGTCCTAATCTGGGTTTTTATTTTCCTAGCATGGGGGTACAAAGCTCAGACCAAGGACCCAATCACTCTGTAAGTTCTCTACTCATTGCTCCTGGAGAAGGATGAAAGGTTAGTTAAGGTGGCCATTTTGCCTATTGTTTTATTTTGACCAGCGAGTGAATCCTCATTTATAAGATTTTCTAAGTCTCAATGTGTTTTTGCCTTTGGAGTTTACCAACATCACATGATTCTGAAGCATTTTTAATGTTCCTGTGGCCAATTGTCTACAAGAGAAGGATAAGAGAGATGGCCTGAGGTTAAACCTGCTCAAGTTAGCTTGTATTTGTATCCTGACTTTTTGAATAAAAGATTATTTTTGGTAAACAATAAAGTAAGTCTCACAGATCCTTATTATTATTATTATTTTAAGATTTAGTTTATTTATTTGACAGAGAGAGACACAGCGAGAGAGGGAACACAAGCAGGGGAAGTGGGAGAGGAAGAAGCTGGTTTCCCGCTGAGCTGGGAGCCTGATGTGGGGCTTGATACCAGGACCCTGGGATCATGACCTGAGCCAAAGACAGATACTTAATGTCTGAGCCACCCAGGTGCCTCTAGATCCTTATTATTAAAAAATAATAATTAAAGTTTACACTATGCAACAGGGTTAAAAATTATCATCTCTCTATTAAATGTGTATGTTTAATGATTACATTTTTGAATGATCAAATCCTTTAAACACACATTTTATTTAACTCAAAAATAGAAATATATAAATGACCAACCACAGAAAACCAAGTAATATAAAATCTATATTCGAGTCTCTGTTACTCTTGTTATACCTTGATTTTGTATTGTGAGAAGCCTCATTTCTCAAAAACCACGCAACTGTTCTTTTCTACTTTGGGTAGGGCTAGATATTAGTAACTTCTATAACTAACAATTATTTATTTATTTATTTTTAACTTCTACTGTCTCGAACACACCGGCCACTTTCACTCAGTTAGTATGCATTCAGGCCCGCAGCATGCTAATCACTGGGTAAAACCCCTCTCTCTAAGTTCTGTACTATCAGAAAGCTGCACAAAGTAAATATTAATTGCAGCATAATGGGTTAAGCATTATGAGTAGTGTAGGGTTTGAAGGTCACTTGGAGGGTTGTTCAGCTCTGCAAGAGTCATAATAAACCTTTTAAAGAAGTGTCTTCTCATTATAATCAAGAGACAAATGAGAACTAATCTGTCCAATTAGTTAGTTCCAATGAGGTTTGGAACTAACTGGGTTAGAGGTATTGATTAGGGTAGAGAGATGGGAGCAAGGAAAAATTTCCTCAGCAGGTGCAGACCTGAAAAGAAGAAAAGGGAAGGATTCTTGGGCTCTACAAATCTTTAGGGTTTTGTTTTTCATATTCTCGTATCTAAATTACATTGGCGTCAAGGGTTAACATCACAGTAAATACCACACTATCCTGTTATGCATGTGACTGGGTGCAGAGATAGTGAGATTTTTAAATAATAATTCAAAGATGAGTGATGTCTATCTACATTCTTTCTTTAGCTGTCATCTGTTTTTGATTTTCAAGTCCGCTTCAGAGTTGAAAGTAGGAGGTGTTTCCCAATTGACTTGTTAGGACATAACCAGGTACTACAAAGTCTTCTTTGACATCCCTCAGGAAACTGAGCTATGTCTACTGACCCAGGGTCCTCACTGCCCTCCTGGTTTTCCCCTCCTTTTCTTCTCTCCTCTCGCTCCCCCAAGAAGTTTATTCTTTTGAAGGTCAACCTCATTTTATTATTCATCAGTGAATAAATAAAGAGCCTCCCCTTCCTCGCATATATTTTGCTCCAAACCCCTTCTCCATCATTTCCTGTTCACTTCCCCTCCCTCCCTCTCTCCAACCCACTGATTGCTATTGGCAAATTTAGGAATTTGATTATGAGCCAAGAATGAGAACTAACAGCAGAGGCTTTTCACATCCCTCTATGAATGAGCACGGCTCGGGCTACATCCATCCGCAGGTACGTATACATATTTCTGATCCTCGTCGCATCACGAACGCTAGAAAACCAAGCCCCACAAATTAATCTCCGCCTCCCTCTCGGGCATTGGGAATAAAAGCTCACCAGAAACATTTCAAATGCTTAAGTGGTTCTCATCTTTTTTGGCAGCCTAAAACCTGAGTGGAGATCGAAGAAAACTAAATTGGATCACCCAGTTTTTTTCCCAGGATCATCAGGTCAGGTTGTATTTTTACTATTGTTACTGATGTTAATATTTAGATTTTTAGATATAGAAAATTTAGATGCAAAGGATACATCACAAAGCTGTTAGAAAAAGAAACACAGAGAGAATAAAGTCTTTATTAATACTTCAGTTACTTAATAATGTAAAACATTTCGAAGTCTTTTTAAATCACTTGTCACTAAAAATAAATCTTGCATTATATAGTGCTTTGGTGTTTAAAGAATTTTAACATAAAACTATGGTATCGTAGTGACTCTGCAAGTTCTGCATGCTGGACATGTCCTCCATTTCACTAAGGAGGAAACAGAACAAGCAGGGTAGAAATAGTTAAAGTGGAGACTGACTTCCAGTGTGGTGATCAGTTCTGTGAAGTGTGACAGAAGTAGTTGAATGCCACCATGGGCCTTTATGTATATTACTGTTACTTTTAAATGAGAATATAGCAGAAATCCAAGTCCTTGGTCCATCATAGGTAGATTATTGGCAAAACAGTAGCTATTTTATCTAGGAGTCCTTAATAGAAATGAGAGAGAGCAGAGACATTCGATTTGGCAATTAAATTTAAGAAGTGTTTTTGAACATCTGCTTTGTGACATAGTATGGGTCCTGGATGTTCACTGCTTTCAACAAATTTTCCCAAATCTGAGTAAGCAGAAGACAGTGGGGACTAAACAAGCTCCATTCATCTGCACTCACCCTGTGTCTCTGACCCTTAACACTACATCTGGAAACGAGGTAGCTGCCCACACACCTAATAACTGCTGGATGAGAGGCAGATTAGGGGCTAGAGGAGGGGAAGATAGAGAAAAGGAGAAAGAAATAAAGAGGAAAAAGAAAAAATCTTTCTGAATTTTATTGAATTTATAAAGCACAGTTCTAATGATTTTTCTTGGTTGGTGTTTCTAGACAACAGTAACCTTTACGCTCGGAAAATAAAATTGACAATTTCCAACTGAAATACATCTTTTGAGAAAGAAGAGAGTAGCTAGAGAGCAAGTCCATACATTGTGATAGGAGATAACTTACTAAGAGAAGTTAATAAGAAAAGAGATTTTATTATATGCCATTCAGCTTAACTCTGAGAAAAATATTGACCATGAAGGGGTAAGCAGAAGCCAGCCAACTGCTGAGTGATAAAATCGGTTACTCCCAGTTGACTGTAAGCCAATATTTGCAAACTTGGCAGAACACCAAGAAAGTTGTTCACATGAATAAACAAATCAATAGGCTGTGCAAGTAACATCTGTTATACACATTTCTTCTAGTGAAAGATTTCTGTTTCTGAGAGCAAGAAAGGTTTAGGGAACAAGATGATTTATTTTATTATTTTATTATATTTATTTTATTTTTATATATTTTTAAAAATTTATTTGAGAAAGAGAGAGAGAGAGACCATGAGAAGGGGGAAGGGGTAGAGGGAGAGGGACAAGGATACTCCTCTCTGAGCAGGAAACTGGAAGCAGGACTCCTTCCCAGGACCCTAAGATCATGACCTAAGCCTAAGGCAGATGCTTAACCGACTGAGCCACCCAGGCTCCCAACAAGCTGATTTATTAACAAGGCTAATTTTTCATCAAAATCTCGTAATTTTGGTGAGATGACATCTAACTTACCTGAGAGGGAGGTCTTCAAAGAGTTGAGTCTGCTATTAGGGACTGGGATTTTTTTAACTTTTAGTAACAACATGCAGGACTAGTGTTGTTCCATGTTTCCAAAACACATGCTAAGCCATTCTTTAGTCAAAAACAAATGAAAAACTCTCTTCCATTGGGTCTGTCTTCTGGTGGGTAATCTGAGGTCAAATGAAATAAATATATTGGGTTGTCCCAAAGAACTTAAGAGAAGCAAACAAATAGAAGTCATGTGTTGTAAAAATCATATTAGATATTAACAGATTTTACCCTCTCCAGTGAGAAAACAGGTTATTTATTATCAGTTTCTCCAGGTAATTTTGTATTTATGAAATATAGTCTTGGGAATTTTTAAAAAGATTTAAATTATTTATTTGGCAGAGAGAGACACAGCGAGAGAGGCAGCACAAGCAGGGGATGGTGGGAGGGGGGAGAGGAAGGCTTCCTGCCAAGCAGGGAGCCCCATGGAGGGCTGGAGCCTGCTGCGGGTCTCAATCCTAGGACTCTGGGATCATGACCTGAGCTGAAGGCAGATGCTCAATGACTGAGCCACCCAGGTGCCCTTATTTTTGGGAATTGTAACAACATATATTTCCTCTGCTTTTAGAGGAGATCTTACCGCGTTATGCGTACTATTTCTAACTGAGAGAGCCCAAAGTGTCTGGCTCATTATCCTGAGCATGCTATGAAGGTGACACATTATGTCAGCTTTATTCAGTCAGAAAGCAAAGTTAGTCATGATTATAAAACAGTTTCAAGATTTCAAACTCAATGACATTTCACCATGAGATTAATGTGGCTTTTTACACAGCACATAGAGCAGACCATAAGATAAGCCAGACAACAAACAAGATAACACCTGGGTGGTTCAGTTGGTTGAGTGTCCAACTCTTGATTTCAGCTCAGGTCATGATTTCAGGGTTGTGAGATTGAGTTCTGTGTCGGGCTCCTCGCCGAGCATGGAGTCTGTTTGGGATTTTCTCTCTCCCTCTCCCTCTGTAGTCCCCTACCCAACTCGTTTCTCTCTCTCTCTTAAAAAAAACTAAAACTAAAACTAAAACCAAAACAAACAAACAAACAACAACAACAGAAGGGTGTAGGAAGTTAATGAACCAACCTGAAGTCAGTTTGTGGATACGCAGCTGAGATCAGGCCTTGGTCCAGTCTGGGTCAGTTCTCTGCACTTACTAATCATATTCAAACAATGAGGGTCTTGGTTCTGTTCAGAAAGCAAGTGGGCAGAACCTTGGGTGGTGGCTGCCTTTTTAAAGTGGTCAGACATAGATCACCTCTGAAGATTCTGACAGTTTGCTGCCAAAAATTTCCCCTTTTTAAAGAGATCTAACTGGTTAGGAGGCCCAGAAGACCTCTTCTGGTTCTGCTTGTTATCATTTGTGGGATGTCAACCAATTCTGGTCCTGGCATATCTCCTAGATGCAGTGCCTTAACTGCTTGCATCATTGCTTGACACAGCCCCCTGCTTGACATGAGAGACTCCATCTTGCTCTCTACACTCCTCCATATTACCATATGGATTCAGTATAGTAACAATATAAGCTCATAGTTATTAAGAATTTATAATGGGAATTTATAATTTCCATTCAGTGTTTCCGATAAGTATTATCATTTTTATCATCCTTAATTTGTAGATGAGAAAATGGAGCGTAGTTGACCTGAAGTAATTTTTCAAGATCTACAATTTCAAATAACAGAACTAGGATTTAAACATGGTGGTATACGTTAGGACCCACATTCTGAATAACTATATTCTATTCTCTGTTGTGTACACATCAATCTTCTAAACTAATAAGATTATATAAACTTATCATGTATATATGTTTCTCATTGTATGAGCACATTTAAATATTTAAGGAACCATACCAACCATAAGGCCAAAATTTGACACATTGATTATGTGAGCAATAAACTTCTATGCAACTGTATCAAAAGAGTTCGTTAAGATAGTTTAGGGGAGGTTGGGTGGCTCAGTTGGTTAATTGTCTGCTGTTGGCTCAGGTCATGATCCCAGGGACCTGGGGTCCAGCTGAGTATCAGGTTTCCTGCTCTCTTCTCCCTTGCCCACTTCCCTTACTTGTGAGCACTCTCACTCTCTCTCTGTCAAACACATTAACAAAATCTTAAAATAAAAAAGACAGTTTAAAGATTACTGACATATAAAACAGAAAAAGCACATATATCCTCAATATAAAATCAACAATAAATTACTAGCTATAAATCGGTTAAGAAAAAGCAACACTTTTTTTTAAAAAAGATTATTTATTTATTTATTTGACAGACAGAGATCACAAGTAGGCAGAGAGGCAGGCAGAGAGAGAGAGGAGGAAGCAGGCTCCTGGCTGAGCAGAGAGCCAGATGTGGGGCTCCATCCCAGGAACCTGGGATCATGACCTGAGCTGAAGGCAGAGGCTTTAACCCACTGAGGCTTTAACCCAGGTGCCCCAAAAGCAACACTCTCGATGGATAAAATAATAATAATAACAAATTTAATAATTAATCAAATTAAATTAATTAAATTAAACAATTCAATATATTTTATTTAAATAAAAAATTAAATACATTTAAATAAATTAAAATAAATAAAATAAAATAATAATAAAGTTATCAATTTAATAAAATTAAAATAATTAAAATAACCAATTAACTTATACAAGATGAAACATGAAAAATTATAAAATATCCCTGAAACACAATTTTAAAAACATATTTTTAATTATAAAAGATTACAACAAATAATTTCTAATACTGGTGAGGATATGAGAATACAGGCAATTGCACAGAGTATGCAAATTGGTATAATTTTAGCAATTAAAATATTTAATGATATTTTATATGTGCATATCTTTTATTTTTGCAATTTCATTATCACTGCAGAGGTAAGTGTGAAAATACATATGCTTAAAGACATTCATTATGGTGCTACTTATATCTAAAAAATGGGGAACAACAGAAATTTCCCTCAGTAAAGAATTGTGTTATCTATGTTACACCCATACTATGGACTGCCATGTGTCATTTATAAGAATGAAAACAGAATTTATGTATTAACAGAAAATTTTGTTCACACTTGAAAAAATAGAGTGCAAAAAGAATGTAAACTATAATACAAATTAAATTAGATATATAAGTATATAGGCTTTATATACATTTGAATATTTGGAAGCATAAATATAGTGCTATTAGGAGTGATTATATCTTCAGAGTAGAATAAAGAGGGCATTTTCATTGTATCTATGTTGTTTAATTTGTTTTCACCAATCATGTGTCAAAAATAAGGATATTTATATATGCACATTTACATGTATGCATAACTGTGTGCATATTTGCCCTCCCTTCAGAAAGACAAAAACAGTTTATGTCTTCAAGGTCTGTTACAGGACAAACTTAATAGATAATGATGTCTGCTTTTTCATGTAATTTTATGACATATAAATAAGATTTTAAAATAAGACTTTTCAAATCTGGCACAAAGTAAGTGCCTAGTAAAGAATATTCATTCCTTTTCTTCTGGTGATTGTAGAAAGAAGAGATTTGTACTTTTCACAGAAAAGCCAGATGAAAGGCTACTCTCATATTCAGTCAACAGTTGGGAGAGGCTCTGAACAAGGATCATGAAGATAGGAATATGATTGATATGAGAGGGATTGAGTCTGTGGGACTTAGTGCCAGGTGCTGGTGATGGGGAGTTAGGAGGCAACATCTGAAAGTCTCTAGCTATAATGTGCAGCCTAGAAATATAGTGGGGAAAACATGATGGGAAAAAACCTTCAGAATAAGTTAATGGTCTAACCATTTGGTTTAATTTGTAGGATTTATTGTCCTAAAATTTGACACTAGTTATTTCTTGTGTTGGGATAGTCGATCTGTCACAGTAATTGAAATTTCATTTTCTTTTTATAATGCATCTCTCATGAACTGGGATTCTCTGTATTAAAGGAAGCATATTAAGTGACTAAAAGAACTACTACCTCCAGAAGGCTCTTATTATACTACAGGCTCTCTGAAAAAGACAATAAAAGTCATAGTTGTTACAAATAAGCATATAACTTACCAGGTGGCTTTTGGGCAAGGGTGATATTTGTGAAAGGGAGGTACATGAAAACAACCTCTAAAGTCCAAAGGAACCATAAAACCAAAGAAAAAGACCAACTTCAGCTTAACAAGAAATGGTTTTATTAAGGGGGCTTATGGACTGAAGTGTGTCTTGGGTCATGAAAGATGAGTAGATCTCTGCAACCCACCTCCCTTAAGACTTGCTTTTGTAGACCTAGAGGCTGGGAGTACTGCTAGGGAACCACCCAAGAGGAGAATGTTTAAGAATGTGTGTGTCTAAGAAGAAACCTCTTTGACTTCAACCATAGTAACTTCTTACTAGA
This sequence comes from Mustela lutreola, assembly GCF_030435805.1. Taxonomy (NCBI): domain Eukaryota; kingdom Metazoa; phylum Chordata; class Mammalia; order Carnivora; family Mustelidae; genus Mustela; species Mustela lutreola. The sequence goes on from NC_081290.1 coordinate 11,817,279, forward strand.
CACATCACCATAGGCAAGGGAAACAAAGCAAAAATGAGCCCTTGGGACTTCATCAGGATAAAATCTTCTGCACAGCAAGGAAAAATAATCAACTAAAGTAAACGGCAGCCTACATAATGGGCTGATAAATGACATATCTGATAAGGGTTAGTATCCAAAATTCACAAAGAACTTATCAAGCTTAACACCCCTCAAAACAGGTAACCCAGTTAAGAAAGTAGCAGAAGACACTTAAAAAAAAAAAGACATCTTCATGGCTAATAGACACATGAACAGATGTTCAAGATCTCTTAGGGAAATACAAATCAAAACCATGATGAAGGATGCTTGGGTGGCTCAGTTGGTTAAGTGTCTGTTTTGGTTGAGGTAATGATCCCAGGGTCCTGGGATGGAGTCCTGCATTAGGGGCATTTGAATTTTTTCATTAATGAAACATTCAAGAACTAAGGAAGCTATGACTTTGAGATCGTGCAGTGGCTATCAAATGTGACTATCCATCTTTTCATGTTATTTGATGTTTACATGATTAATCACCATGATTATTTGCCAAAATACTGTTGTATTTTTTAAATCTCTTAGTCTTTTCATATACTCCATCAATTTTGATAAAGAAATGGAAGGCTCTGTTTTTATTCATCATGGAGTTTGCTATGCATAATTATAATATAAATTTTTAAAAAGATTTTATTTATTTATTAGAGAGAGAGAGAGAGCATGAGTAGGGGGAGGGGAGAGGGAGAGCGAGAAGCTGGCTCTCTGCTGAGCAGGCAGCCTCATACAGACTGGATCCCAGGACCCTAGGATCATGACCTGAGTGGAAGGCAAACACTTAACAGAATGAACTACCCAGGTGCCCCTAGTGGTGTTTTTTGGGGTTCATGGAAGAAAGTACAATACAATTGTTAAAAATCTTAGAGATTATCCAAGGGTGCCTGGGTGGCTCAGATTTTAAAATCCTTTAAAAAATTAACATAATACAAGCACTTCACATTATTTTTTACATAGGTTTATTTTGGGGGGGGTGGATTGATTTATTTATTTTAAAGAGAGAAAAGAGAGAGGCCGGGAAGGAGAGGGGTAGAGGGAGAAAGAATCCCAAGCAGACTCTGTACTTCATGCAGAGCACAATATGGGGCTTGTTCCAATGATCCCAATATCATAACCTGAACTGAAACCAAGAGTCAGACACTTAACAGACTGAGCCACCCAGGTGCCCCCATTTTTTATGTAGTTTTAAACACTTTATAGTGCCTTGTATTTTCTTACTCTTTTATATTGTTAGACTTACCTTCTGAATGGGATTAGAGATTCTTAAAGCACCAAGAGTATGCTATATACTTCTTAAACATGCCTTTACTCCATATACTCAATAGCTAAGAAATGCTAGAAACTCAAGAGAACCTCAAGATACAGAGCTATTATTAATTTTTAAACATTTTAAGTACATATAAGTGGAAAATATACATTTTTCTTTCAGTGCATGACCCTTAGGATGGATTCTTCCAAATCTGACTATGATGAATACTTTGGCAAAGTCCACGGAATTCTAATGTATAAAGACTTTGTAGAATATTGGGATGATGTGGATACATTCCAGGCAAGACCAGATGACATTGTCATTGCCACATATCCCAAATCTGGTAAGTTTCCTTATTATCTCAGTGCTGTTCTCTCTTCATCTAGAAATGACAAACCCACCTTGAATGGTGAATATTAAGCTGTTCACTTCTTCCACACTGATTCTTCATATTAAAGACAGACATAGTAGTTTTGGTATAGACACAGAAAAAGTGGATATTATAGCTCTGTTCTAAGAGCACATTCTGTACGTGTGACTTGAGCAGCACAGATTCCATGTACCTTTAGAAAATTATTAATATAAATGCATGAATATAGAACCATATTGTCATTTTGTATAAACAAAGTACAAACAAATTTTTCAGACTTAAAAAATTATTTTTTCAGCTAACTAGCTCTCCTTAAGTTTGCCTCCAGACTCCTTTTTTAAGTAACATATTTTTTCCCGAGATTAGCTCAACTTAATCATAGTTCGGGGATCTCACAACCACAGATCTTTAGAAATTAGAAAGATCTGATCGAGACTTCACTATTTGGTTGATTCATTTAACACTTTTATATGTGTTAAATATATTGTTATCTTACTGAAGGAATTCTCCCAAAACAGAGTTCTCATAATCTTGCTCTCTTGCTTGATTAATTCCAGAACTTCTAAAAAACTCGATCTCTAATATGAACTCCAAGGCATTTTACGCTTGCATCTGCTTGCTTCTGCAGGCTCCTTCCCACCCATTTCTTCTTCCCTTTAGGCTTTATAATGTATTTCCAATTCTTTTCTTCCTCACTATACTCTTCTTAAGTATCTGACCTTGGTGGGGGGTGGGAGGGAGATGGTTCTGCCTGCTAGGATCCTTTTCCCACAAAACTGGTGAACTAATGCCGATAACGTGTTAAGTCTAAGTTCCATTCTCATGTTGTCTTGAAGGCATTTCTTGTTAATACATCACAGCAGCAGAAGCACACGGAGTTAAATGTTCTTCCTTTGTAGCCCTTGAAATTCCTGTGCCCACCTGTGTTATAGCATCTTAAGAAAAAGAGAAGTTTTGTAATTATTGTGTACTGTTTCCAACTCTTAAACATGACTTTGAGCACTAGAAGGCAAGGATCAAGTCTATTTTTTTCTGTTTCCTCTGTACTGGGGCTTAGATTGAGACATCAGAAGTTAACAGTAAAGTCTGTGGTTGATGCATGCTCGAGTGCATCATCTATTATTCAAGTCTCTTTACTTTTTTTCAAAATTAACAATTTTATTTTCATGTAGTATTTGTAGATATCTAATAGACCGAAAATATATAAGGCTCCATAACACATGAAACACTAGCATAGTGACTACACCTTACTTAACTGTGTATTCTTAAAATTTAACATGACCAGCGTATTCTCGATATACCTGTGTTGAAAAGAATGAATGGATGAATGACACCTTCCTATGAACATTATCTCTCCTGAAGTACAAACCCTCTATTCTCATTGACCTGCCTCTTCACCATTTCTTTGCATGTTTTTCCCATTTCTGTTTTTTCAGTTGTTCATTCAGCAAATTTTTATTGAGGTTCTGCTATGTTTCAAGGGTGCTATTAGCCACTGGAGATACAATGGTGAATACAACACATCAAATCCCTGCCTTCTCAGTGTGTATAACCCAGAGGGGAATATAAATAAATAAGTGGCAGATATGATATAGTATGAAAATGTCGTGGATGAAGGAGCTCCATTAGGGTATTGTGAGAACATATAGCAGGAGTACTTTGCTTGGGGCAGTCCAGAGGCTTCTTAGGGTAAACAAAGCAAAGATGTGAGAGATTTAGCTCCTAGAAGATTGTTCCAGGCTCCAGGAATAGCACGTACATGATGTGGGAGCCTCCGAGCACACGCTTGCTCTCTGGATTCTCCAACTTGTTCAGTTCTTCTTTCTTGCTCATCTGTGTTTAGTCCATCCTTCAAAACTTACCTGAAAGCTTTCCTCATCCCTACTTGAATACTCATCTTTTCTTTCTTTAAATTAAACTCAGGATTCAATTGTGCATTATTTTCACTTGTATGACTCAGTCAGCTTAAATATATTTATTGTTAATGTGTCCTAGATGCCAGGAACTGTATCTTATTCCTCTTTGTTTTTCTTGATAATGTCTAATTAAATGCAATGCTTTCTATGTAGTAAGAATTCAATAATGCAAGTCTTCTAACTTTTTAGATGTAAAAATTTAAATCCTAAACTCTTACCAGCTTGCACAATGTCCCAATTCACTGTGAACAAATTTGGACTCCTACCATAGGTGTGTCTTACTACAATATTCATCTTCATCTATTGAGGTTATTTTGAGGTCTTGTAAGATTAAGTATGAGAAGAAATGTTTGTTGAGTTCTAAAGTTATTCTGACATCTTTCAAATTATATTGCATTAGGACACTTCTGCTTTATCCAGCTATAAATACACTACTTGCATTGGCAACCTGAATGGTTGGTGAAACACTGAGATTTGTCTAATTTTTACAGGTACAACCTGGGTTAGTGAAATTGTGTACATGATCTACAAAGAGGGCGATGTGGAAAAATGCAAAGCAGATGCCATTTTTAATCGAATACCTTATTTGGAATGCAGAAAAGAAGATGTAATGAATGGTAATGTTTAAGTAGATTTTTTAAGTTTAGATTTTAAAAACTATGTACATATATTCTAAAGTGTGGATATAGACAGTGCAAGGAAAGAGACTGTAAACAAAAGTGGCAATTAGTATTGTGTCTTCTCCATGAAAAACATGTAAATTTAAATTTAAATCTTGACAGAGTTTACATTATAACATTCAGCTGAAATAGATTGAATAAGTATAGCTCTTATATGTCTTCATATGAGAGCCTAGTAATATTTAAGCATTTGTCCCTATATGGGATGAATGTGATAATACATTAAAAACTAGAAAAATATCCATAAATTTTCAAGGATATATCTAAAAGGATATTCATCACAGATTCTTTTAATATTGTGAAAAATTAGAAACAATGTGTTGGTCACTAAAAGAATAAAGTGACATAATAACTCTATGATATCATTAAAATTTTAGGATGTCATGTTTCTTCACATTGCAGTTTCAGTATACTATATTGAGGAAAAAATCGATTAGGAGGTATTAAAAATTCTGTCTACATGTGTGGTATTTAGATGGCTCTGAGTCTAGTCATATGGATTCACAGTTGACCCCTGAACAAGGGGTGAGGATGATCACCCCTCACACAATAAAAAATCTGCATATAACTTCTGACCCCACCCAAATTTAACTACTAATAGTATACTATTATATTGGAAGCATTAGCAATAGCATAAGCAGTTGTTAACACATATTTTGTATGTTATATATGTATTACATACTGTACTCTTACAATAAAATAAGCTGGAGGAAAGCCAATGTTATTAAGAAAATTATAAGAGGTGCCTGGGTGGCTCAGTTGGTTAAATGTCTGCTTCAGCTCAGAGTCCTGGGATTGAGTCCCAGGTCAGTCTCGCTGCTCAGTGGGGAGTCTGCTTCTACCTCTTCCTCTCTCTGCTGCTCCCCCTGTTTGTGGTATTTCTCTCACATAAAAAAAGTAAAATCTTTAAAAAAAAGAGAAATTATATATTGTACTATATATATAATATATAAGATATATAATGCAAAGTGTATTTATATGATATTATAAATTTATAAATATATTTTGTACAAATTTTTGGTACAGATATATGTATCTGTATGTATCAAATATATATATATTTGTACAAAGTGTATTTGTATATTTATATTTATATTATATTATAAATTTATACATATAAATATATATTTATGTAAATAAATATAAATTTATATAAAGTGTATAAACACAAATTTTATATTTATAGTACTGCAAAAAATCCACATATAAGTGGACCTGTGTAGTTCAAGCACATGTTCAATGTGGAATGTTAATAATGATTGTGTTAGTATCTTACCAAAATGTTAAAGATTTTTCCCAAATGGTGAAATTTTACTTTATCTTATTTTTCTTTATAATATCCTCTACCTAAACTTCTGTCATGGTATGTACTATTATTATTATGAATATACTTAGAATCTTAAAGTTACTTTTATTTTTTAAATGTCTATAAAATTCATATAAATATTTCTAATTTTTAAAGTTATATAACCTTTAACTTTTTAAAAATCAGGAGTAAAACAATTAAAACAGATGGCATCTCCTAGAATAGTGAAGACTCATCTGCCAGCTGACCTTCTTCCAGCCTCATTTTGGGAAAAGAACTGTAAGGTAAGCAGAATCAAATATTCTTAGAACTTCACATTTGTTTATTTGTTCTTTTTTGGAATCTACGGACATTTAATAAATTAAATGTCTATTAAGGTCAATATAGTCAGAGAAACTTTTTATTTCCCCAGATGGGGATAGAAGAAGGCTTCCTGATTGCTATGCCTGATCGGTGCTTCTTCTGTATGTAATATGGAAACTCAAAAATATTGGTGAAGATTATATTTTTACTGAGATAAGTGTGCATTTAAGTAAACCCTTGGTAAACATGTTTTCTCTCTAAGATTGGATGAAATTTATGACATTAAAATAAGTTATTATATGTGAAAATGGCATGAAAAATGTAAAGGGAGAACTAGCCCTGAACAACTGTACAAAAGATGCTATCATTTCAGGTTACTGAAGAATTTTTCTTCTATGTAATTTCATATATCTTATCCACTTTCTACAATGACTGTGTATTATATTTGTAGTTGAAAACATAAATGTTTTCTTTTTACATCTTGATGAGACTATGTTTGAAAAAAAATGATTTCATATATTATTTCACCTTTTTTAGATGATCTATCTTTGCCGGAATGCCAAAGATGTGGCTGTTTCTTATTATTATTTCTTTCGAATGGTATCTGCTCATCCAGATCCTGGATCTTTCCAAGAGTTTGTGGAAAAATTCATGGAAGGACAAGGTAAGAGGAGCTTCTTTACTCTCAACTTCTTCAAGGTAAATAATACAAGACAAATGACATCTCTGAGCAAAAATTTTTGTTGTCTTGTTATGGTCTGTTATCTTCTCTGATCCTTAAATAAAACACAGAAATACCAGAAGACTCTGAACTCTGAAGCAAGCATAGGGTTTCCAGATGTGTGTGGCAAATTGAAGAATTTGGACATTCCAGTTCAGTGCCTAAAAATAAATATATAAAAGTGTGTTTGGAGGTTGGATATAACAGATTTTCTGCTCTACGACTGAGATTCAGTGTCCAATTTTCTCTCATTTCTTTTTATTAGAAAAGTATTTCACAGTGTTACAATTCTACTGAATAAAGGGCAAGGAAATAGAAAAAAGAGAATGCCCATTTGTTTCCAAGGAAATTTCAAGTATTTTGTGGGGTCAGAATTCATAAAGGAGTTTGAATATCTACAAAGTTCTTATTCTTTCCACCAGGGTACAGTCTGAATGATTCAGCTAGATTTCTCCGGACCATACAAGGGTTACTTGAGCTGAAATTCTGGGAAATTTTACCTTTTTCTTTAACTTCAGACTACAGCAACTATCTAAAGTTGTGGAAGAAAGAGTTCAGCAGAGTCTAGTATTATCTAAAGAAGTATTATCATTCTGATCCTGTAATAATAATTGCAAGAATAACAATAATAATATCATCTTTATATTCATAGATGATAATATTGGCTTAATAAAACTAGAACACATATCCTTTATGTTTTTTACATTTTGGGAAAAAATTATGCTAAAGCATCATGAATTAAACAAATGCCACAAGATCATCAAAATCCCCATTGTAAGGCGGAGAAAGGCAGTATTACTCTTCCGCAAAATGGATGACTGAGGCACTATAAATATCATTGTGTGACTTTTTCTTTTAGGAGCAATTGTGAATAAAGTCAAAGAACAGAAATGGTAGGCAATGACAACGCAAAGCAGAATACTTTGACTCAGACAACATTATATTATTCTGTCAGCTTTTTATTGGGTAAAACATTGAGATATGCATGAGACAAGATAAGGGAAGAGGGAGTTAGACAGACAGCATTTCATGTTGTATCATATCATCTTGAAAATCTTCTAACTTTTTTGAAATGAGAATATCACTAAGGCTTCCTAACAAAACACCCCTGCTATATAAACTGCAAGTAGTGTAATAAGAAATTATATAACTACTGGCTTTAGTTGCCAAAGACAGTTTGTAAATGGTAAATTTGAGACCTAGACTGAATTCAGATTATAAGATCATTAATAGTTCCCACTCCACTCTCCTCACTGACGGCTTGATTTTACACACATACACACACACACACTTCAAAAATCCTCTTATAAGCTCTGAATCAAGTTAGTGGGAGGGGAATTTCCTTTACTTTTTCTGTGTCATTGTCATAATGATGAAAGTTTAGAATATGTTTTTTTACACAAATTACTCAATATACTTTGCCTCTCTTGCTGTAGAGAAATTTGCTTAAGATGTGTGACAACGGGGCACCTGAGTGGCTCAGTTGGTTAAGCATCTGCCTTCAGCTCAGGTCATGATCTCAGGGTCCTAAGACCAGGTCCTGCATCACCTCCCTGCTTAGTGGGGAGTCTGCTTCTCCCTCTCCATCAGGCTCTCCTCCCGCTGGCACTCTCTCTTTCTCTCTCTATAGTGCTCACTCTCCCTCTCTCTCTCAAATAAATAAATAAATTCTTAAAAAAAAAAAAGATATGTGACTGATCTCTTGTTTTCATTCCATGATAATTCACTTATATTTATTTGTTGCGACTGTTGTTTGAATACCCATTTTCAAGCTGTATAAAGATGATACTATGCTCTTACATTGTTTTTATCTCTAACTTTAGTGCCATATGGCTCCTGGTATAAACATGCAAATTCTTGGTGGGAAAAGAGAAATAATCCACAAGTGCTATTTCTTTTCTATGAAGACATGAAGGAGGTGAGAAATTGAAAACATATGGGATATTGTACACCTGAGACTAATATAACACTTTATGTTATTAAAATAAATACTTTAGAAAAAGAAAACATATGGGCAACTTAGTAATTTCTAAAATATTAGCATTTGACAACAATGTAGTTACAAAAATCTGTCTTTAAATAGATGATGCAGCTACCTCCCAAAATCATAATAATCCAGATACTTTAGCACAGATTTGAAGCTAATAAATAGAACTCTTCTGTGAATGAATATGTTGAAACCCAAATCTCAAAAAATTACCAAAGAAAAAATTTGAAAGAACTTGAGTTCATAAAATAAAGAAAAACAACAAACAGACAAATAAATAGAATTATGAGAATAAAGACCTATCTGGGAATTTACAGGAGAGAAAATAGGGTCATCTCACTCAAAATGAAGTAGTCAAAGAAATCATGCCAAAGAAGGTGATACTTAAAGTTTGATAGGCAAGTTGTAATTTGCAGGACCGAGAATTTGATAACATTCTTTGTAAAGAGAACTATATGACAACATAAGCATTATAACTGGTATTGTGAATATTTGTATGAGTGGTTTATCTGGATAATAGGCTACACTATAGATATGACGTGTAGGGCTGAGGATGCTTGAGCTATGGTTCATATACAGCTGATGTTCCATGTTGGATATTTGAGTTTTTACACCTTTTCTTAATCTTTTTGGTTAGTTTGTTTCTTGGTATGTACACTAATAAATTAGAAGAAAAAAGTAAAACTATGTACATATTTTCAACCCCAAACTTAATCTTTCACAGGGGACTCTAGTCTTTAAGAGTATATATTCATACTCGTAGATAATAGTTATTGAGTATGTACTAAGCATCAAAGTCTACAATAAATATTTTATAAACACCATCTCATTTAGTATTACAACAATCTTTGAAACAACTTTTATGTCCCTTTTATGGATAAGGGAAATTATGCTTAGAGAAGTTGAAAAAATAATTCTCCAGGAAGTGTTTTTCTTCATTAAAAGTCTAATTCCAATACCAGTGGGGACAAAAGGGAAAGAATCTCTCTCTCTCTCTCAATCTAAATAGTAATGAATTTAACTTTAGTAATTTAGTCCTCAAAATATTTTCTCTTCCTAGGATATCCGAAAGGAGGTGATAAAAGTGATACAATTTCTGGGAAGACAGCCATCAGAGGAGCTTGTGGACAAGATTGTACAACACACTTCATTCCAGGAGATGAAGAACAATCCGTCTACCAATTATACAACACTACCAGATGAAGTCATGAACCAAAAAATTTCTCCCTTCATGAGAAAGGGTAAGAGAGTCATGTAATTTGCCTCGATGGCTCTACAAAGTCACAAGTTGAACTAGTTCTAGGCAAACACCTATTGAAGTCTATTCTTGCCTGTGGACCCAGCTAGTTTTCTTCAAAGCTGTTTCACATTTGAGCAATATTTTTCCTGAGTTACCAGTTCTGTAGTGAGATTAAAATGGTAGTGTTACTACTACTCCTATTGCTGCTGCTGCTGCTAAATTGCTACTATTTGCTGATTATTTACTCTATGGAGCATACTAAGAATTGTCAACAGCCACCCAAGCCTCACTATCAGCACTAATACCACACACTACTGTCATTTATAAAGCCTGTGTGCCTTAGTGTTACACCATGGATGTTATATAAATGTATATAACTTTAAAATTATTTTTCTCTTCAAACTCAAGTAAGAAACTCAAAAGAAAACATCTATAATGATCTCACCTTGAGTTGAGGAAAAAAGCCTAGAACAATTATCTTTTCCTTGACCGAGCGGCAAACATTTTTCAAAACTAAGTATCAAATACCCAAACTCATCAAGCTATACAAATATGTACAGTTCTTTGTAGATCAGTTAACCTCGTTAAAGCTGTGTGAAAAGATTGAGTCTCAAAGCACTTACTGCCAAATATAGCCTTGTTTGGCAAAATATCAAAATACAATGAGGTGACATTTTGTTGGGAGGAGGAATCATCTGAGGAGTGGTGATCAGTTAATAAATCCAAAGGCATGTAGAATATGTAGACTATTGGGACATCAGTCTACTAATATGTGAAGCAGAAACAAAATAGAAAAAATCTTGCCCTTTTAACTGAACTTTCAGTGACAGGGCCAGGAATTTTTAAGATGATAAGAATAACAAACCTGCTACTGCCAGCCCCAGAAAGCCCCCAAAAGCGAGTTAACATATGGATTATATTTTAATTGTCTAGTTCTCAGATGATCTCAGTCTTCTTTTTCATAAGATTCACATGTATTTTTAAGATGAATGGACTTAAAATAGTTGTCATGCTTGTAAAGGGCTGCTTAGTGCTATACCCTTAGACCCTACCTAATTCTGAAGACACATATTTTCTCTCTTTGGGGGTTATTTCACTGGGAAAGTTTAGAGCTCCTTTAACTAAGGGGGTAAGAAAACTACTAACTCAAGATACTCCTTCTGCTGGGGGAAGGTTGGATGTGTTGGAATTCGAAAGAAAAGGACCTGCCAGTCCTACAATAACACAATGTAGGAGATGCTGAGAAGCTTACCTGTCAGTGGCAGCAAAAATGGAATGGAAGAAATGGATATGAAGAGAGTCTGAATATGAGTATAAAATCAAATATTGTGGTTGAGGGACAACTTCCAAATTTATGCTATGGATACCTGGTGCTGCCATTAATCAGGTTATGGGAAAGTACACACGAAAAACCCACAATTGGTGGAGAAAAAAAATGGATTTAATTTTGAACTAGTTGAATCTGAGATACTCTTATGGAATCCAGGAGGCCACAGGCTATGGATACATAAGCCTGGATTTGAGTGTAAGTATAAAGATGATATTTAATATCTTGGAAGTGTGGCAAAACATAGATCTCATCTTAAGAACTCCAACATTTCAAGGGGAATTGGGGAAGAAAAATTAAATAAAGTAGCAAAAGAGGAAAGGGTCAGAAAAAGAAATTTGCCGGGTTTTGTTTATTTGTTAATAATCAGGACACATCTTTCTTTACAAGCTCAAATATATATATCTGTGTATACACACACACACTCACACACTATAGTATATATTTTATTTTTATAATTGAAGATTATAAGGATAAAATTTGATTAGGTGTTAATGAATGTATGAATATTAGAAAACATCATGATTCTGGCTGGAAAACATAATATTTACTGTTTTCTCTTTTGTTATAGGGATTGCAGGAGACTGGAAGAATCACTTTACGGTAGCTCTGAACGAGAAATTTGATATACATTATGAGCAGCAAATGAAGGGGTCTACACTGAAGTTAAGAACTGAGATCTAAGGAGGGTTTCTTAATATATCTGAGATTAAAGCTTTCTTTTCATCATTCTTCACTTTTTTCAAAGTTTAGCTTGGTAGAGGGGTGCCTGGATGGCTTAGTTGGTTAAGTGTCTGACTCTTGATTTTGGCTCAAGTTGTCATCTCAGGGTTGTCAGATCAAGCCCAACATCGAGGTCTGTGAAGAGTGTGGGACTTGCTTACGAGTCTCTCTCCTTCCTCTGCACCTCCCCAACTCGTGCTGGCTCTCTCTCTTAAAAAAAAAAAAAAATTAGATTGGTAAAGATGTCATATGAAAGGGGCGCCTGGATGGCTCAGTGGGTTAAAGCCTCTGTCTTCGGCTCAGGTCATGATCCCAGGGCCCCGGCTCTCTGCTCAGTGGGGAGTCTGCTTCCTTCTCTCTCTCTGCTTGCCTCTCTGCTTCCTGTGATCTCTGTCAGATAAAATAAATAAAATCTTAAAAAAAAAAAAGAAGTCATATGATGGATCATGATCAGATTCACATGATTATTGAGATATTCATATAAAAAGATTTTTTCCCCATTAGAATCTTTTTTCTTTCTTCTTCTTTTTTACAAATATTACACAAATCTATAATCTATAAGTTATTATAAATCTATGATCTATGTGTATGATGTAGGAACACACATACAGTTTGAATTGTCAGAGTCTCATTTAAAACAACAAGGCACAAACCATAAGTGACTCTTAATCTCACAAAACAAACTGAGGGTTGCTGGGGGGAGGGGGTTTGGGAGAAGGGGGTGGGATTATGGACATTGGGGAGGGTATGTGCTTTGGTGAGTGCTGTGAAGTGTGTAAACCTGGCGATTCACAGACCTGTACCCTTGGGGATAAAAATATATGTTTATAAAAAATAAAAAATTAAAATAAATAAATAAATAAAACAACAAAGCACGGGCACCTAGGTGGCTCAGTTGGTTAAAGCCTCTGCCTTGGGCTCGGGTCATGATCTCAGGGTCCTGGGATCGAGTCCTACATCGGGCTCTCTGCTCGGCAGGGAGCCTGCTTCTTCCCTCTCTCTCTGCCTGCCTCTCTGCCTACTTGTGATCCCTCTCTATCAAATAAGTAAATAAAATATTAAAAAAAAAATTTAAAACAACAAAGCATTCGAAATTATTTTTGTGATTACTTTTTTCCATTTAGTAGTACATTTAGTATATGAATATATTTATATACACATATATGCATAAATATGTATATTAATAATTCTGCATGGACTTTGAAGACCTTGGGAGAAAAACTAAAGAATAAATACATTTGGAAGCATAATTATACCTATTATTTCCTTCTTGATTTTCTTTCACTTTCTGCAAAATCACTTAGGAATCTACCTTAATCTAATACAAATTTTGGGCAGAACAGTCCTGATTTCCACTTGTATAAATAATTCTAATGAATTATTAGCTTGAATGTCTTCAGCTAATCCGAAACATTTATGTTGTAGAGGTCCTTCTGTCCAATATACAATGTATTGAATGAGAGCTCTTTAAACTAAAGTATTGAAAAATGTGATATTTGCCAGTAAAACAAAACAAAAACAAAAGTAAGAGAAGAATAATTATTATTTTCTATTTAAGCAATGTTGTTTTGGCTTATGTCTCCTATTTTTCTATATCTGATTGGTGATTTTCTTTCTATACTATGCTTATCATAACATTCAATGCTTCCTTTCTCTAAATCACAAACGTAGTGATCCGAAGGGGCACATGCACCCAAATGTTTATAGCAGCAATGTCTACAATAGCCAAACTATGGAAAGAACCTAGATGTCCATCAACAGATGAATGGATAAAGAAGATGTGGTATATATACACAATGGAATACTATGCAGCCATCAAAAGAAATGAAATCATGCCATTTGCGACAACATGGATGGAACTAGAGTGTATCATGCTTAATGAAATAAGTCAATTGGAGAAAGACAACTATCATATGATCTCCCTGATATGAGGAAGTGGAGATGCAACATGGGGGTTAAGTGGGTAGGAGAAGAATCAATGAAACAAGATGGGATTGGGAGGGAGACAAACCATAAGTGACTGTTAATCTCACAAAACAAACTGAGGGTTGCTGGAAGGAAGCGGGGTTGGGAGAAGGGGGGTGGGGTTATGGACATTGGGGAGGGTATGTACTGTGAAGTGTGTAAACCTGGCCATTCACAGACCTGTACCCCTGGGGATAAAAAATATATGTTTATTATTAAAAATATATAAAAAAAAGACACACAAGGTCATGAAAAATTCCCTATGTGCCTTTTGTAGAATATTGTATCTTTAATTAGCAAGCTAAAAAGCCAAATCTAGGGATAAATTGATATGATTTGTATTCTTACACCTTGGAGAAAAGTCTTGGGATTTCTCAGCACTCTGTTCAGTAATTATGATTTTTCAGATTAGAGTTATTTTTTAAAAATGTGTAACATAGTAATACATTATGCAAAAATTGGAAAGTCTCAAAAACAGTTAAGATTTGTTTGGGGTGGGATGAGAAGTAGAATTTCAAATTTTTAATTTTAAAACCCATTTTCTGATGATTTTTTTCATTTAACATTATAGTTTATAGTAACAGAAGCTTTTTAATTTTGTAGTTTGTAGAACTGACAGTGGCTGTTGCCTAATGTATAACTAAACAAGAATAAACCCATGTATCTCTCTGACTTTAGTTCTTTAGTAAACCAGTGTATTCCAAGTTGGCCTGACTGAAATTTAGATCAATCACATTTCCCAATAGCTTGTCCAGAAATCTTTGTGACTTTTTTGGAGAAAGAAAGAGACTAGGATCTAGTTTGAAATTCAGCTAGGAACTTCAAACCCTCTGAGATTTTTTTTGTCATCTTCCCTGAGCTGGGCTTCATGTCTGTGTGAGCTGGAGACAACTGAGCTTTGGATAGCATCATGTAACGGGGCCACAGGTGTAACCACTGTAACTTTGGTTCTGTGCATCCTGGAAAGTTAGAAATTTCTGGTTACCTTAGTGGTTAAGGTTTCCCAATACTTAAATCTCTAGAATGATGCCTTCAGGACAAGGCTAGATATTTAAAAGCACTAATGCTTGTTGACTGACTAACTGATTGGTACCATGTTAAGAACCAGAAAGTGCTTAGTAAGCATTTATTTATGACAGTTGTAACTGCACATAACTTGAACCATGGCATAGAGTTACTTTATGTGGCTAAAACACCTGAGAATTAAATCTGGGCAACAAAATAAATAAAATAGTACTAGATTAAAACCCACTGTATAAAATAAATATCCACAAATTCATGCTGATATAAATTAATTGAATAAATAGTTATGTGTGGGAACATATATAAATACCCCATACAGAAGAATTCTAGCTATGTATAACTCCCATTCCATCCCTTAAGTGTAGGATTCAATAATGACTTCAAAAGAGTATGGAACAAGGGTCAAGGCTAGAGTGGGGAGGGGAGAGTGACTTTACAGTGGAGAAACCTGGCAAATACCAGCTCAACTAGTTGATCAGGGTTAACATCTTCAATGATAAGACACATTCATAGAAAAAACCTCTGGCATATGATGAAAATGTCCCTAAACTTGCTGATCTTTCCCCCCAAAACTTATAGCCATTGTATAACCACAGAAAAAACATTAGATAGGGATGCCTGGATGGCTCAGTCGGTTAATCATCTGCCTTTGACTCAAGTCATGATCCCAGGGTTCTGGAATTGAGTCCCACATCAGGATCCCTGTTCAGTGGGGAACATGCTTCTCCCTCTGCCTGCTGCTCCCCCTGCTTATGCTCTCTCTTTCTCAACCCCTCTCTCTCTCTCTCTCTCTCTCTATGATGAATAAATAAGTAAAATCTTAAAAAAAATCAGT
Organism: Mustela lutreola; assembly: GCF_030435805.1. Taxonomy (NCBI): domain Eukaryota; kingdom Metazoa; phylum Chordata; class Mammalia; order Carnivora; family Mustelidae; genus Mustela; species Mustela lutreola. The sequence continues at coordinate 11,832,972 of NC_081290.1, forward strand.
GATGCCTGGGTGGCTCAATGGATTAAGCCTCTGCCTTTGGCTCAGGTCATGATCTCAGGGTCCTGGGATCAAGCCCCACATTGGGCTCTCTGCTTGGCAGCAAGCCAACTTACCCCTCTGTCTCTGCCTGCCTCTCTGCCTACTTGTGGTCTCTCTCTCTCTCTCTGTCAAATAAATAAATAAAATCTTTAAAAAATAAAAAAACATTTTTTTGTAAAAATCAGATAAAGCCAAATTGAAGGAAGAACAATACAAAAATACCTGACCAAGGCTCCAGTTTTATCAAGATCATCAAGAACAGAGAAAATCTAAGAATCTTGTCATAGTTAAGAGGAGTCTAAAGATACATCATTCATAAATATAATGTGGTACCCTAGATGTGAATTCGACTAACATCTACAAAATTCTAATAAAGAATAGCCTTTAGCGAATAATAATGTATCAACTTCAATTCATTAATACGTAATGAATGTACCATTGAAGTATAAGAGGTTAATAATAGGGGGAAATGGATGCTGATTGTACAGAAATTCTTTGGAGTTCTTTCTTTCCTCAAATTTTTGTGTTTTGTTTTGTTTTGTTTTGTTTTTCTGTAAAAGTACAGATAGTAAATATTTCCAACTTGCAGACTGTATGGTCATCATTGCAACTATTTAACTCTGTCATTGTAGCTTGAAGGGAGACAGAGACAACACACACAAGTGAATAAGTGTGTCACTTTGCTAAAATAAAATTTATTTACAAAAACAAATGGAAATGCAGATTTGGTCTGAAGGCTGTAATTTGCCAGCCTCTCTAATTTTTTCTTTCTTCCATTTTTGGAAGTGTATAATCACTTTATTTTTTAGAAAGTCCAGGAATGCGCCAAATGGTATATTTTATCCATAACTTACTTGCTCTTTGTTGACTGTCTTTCAAAATATCTACATAATCACATTGCTAGAAACAAGTGTCTTTTAGCTTACATTAAATATACAAGTATATTAAGACAAGTGTTGGGAGTTAAAATCTTTATCTAGGGTTAATCTGTATCAAAATTAAAAAACACGTTTTTAAAAAATATGAGTACTGGAATTAGAAAAAGTACTTTAAGGATTTTTGTTATTTCTTTCAATTGCAAATAAAAAAATAACTTCTCCACCGTCAACAACAAAAATGTCTCTCCTTAAAATCTGAATTTTCTTTACTGCAGAAGAACAGTCCTTGGTATCTGAGTAATGCCAACCTCTCTACTTGTGCACTAAATTCTTCAACTGTCATCTAGTTTAGCAATTGTTATTTCTCTCTGTATCCTCATTATTTTCTCTTCTTGCATGATCAGTTCCCATCAGCAAAAATGTTGGAATATCTTACAATTTAAAACACAACAAATATTTGCATCAAACATCCTGCAGATAGTCCTACATTTTTCTGTTCTTTATGTCGGAAGCATTTGAGAATTGTCTATAACTACTGCATCCAGTTTTTCACTTTACCCTTCTCCGGTGTCTTTTTCTGAATGTTTCATTAAATTTCACTATGCATTCACAAATACAAAGAACATAGATATTCACACACACATGTGCATTTTTATAAATACATATACATTTATTTCTAAGTCTGACTATACTAATTATAAAAAAATACAAGTTTATATTAATACCTACAAATCTAAAACCTCAAGGGATTGTCTAGCCTTCTTATTTTCCAAAATTTTAAATTTGTTTCCACTATCTTTAATGTACTTATTTGTTTGCTCAGTTCCCCCAACCCTATGATCATCTTGGCCACCTTCTCTGACCTTCCCCCTACTTGACCCCTGGCCTCATTGCCACTTTCTCATTCTCCAAGCACACTTTTGCCTGCCAGACCCCAGTAGTTTCTTAGCCCTTAGCAATGCTTTCACTTTCAAGGGAAAGAAATAAAAAGAGGAATTTGCATACTTTTGTGGCCTAAAGTTTTTAGGACTCATTTAAAACACAGATTATATAAGCCTTCCTAATAATAATAATAATAATAGTAATAATAATAATAATTCTGTCTTGAATATTTGAAAGTTGCTAAGAGAGTACATCTTAAAAATTCTCATCCCAAGAAAGAATTTTGTATCTATGTATGGCAACAGATGTTAAGTAGATTTATTATGGTAATTTTTGCAATATATCCAAATATTGCATTATGTTGAAATTAATCTAATGTTATATGTCAATTTCATTTCAACTAAAAAAATTATCCCTTTAACATCTGGGGTAAAAAAAAAGCTGTCCTGTCATAAGTACACTTAGCTCTGTAGACAGACCCTCATGGCACATAAATGAGATCATCTGTCACTGACCAGAATGAAGCTGAGGCTTCTTGCCAACAATGATGCAAATCAAGCATCTTAAAATTGAATTCTTGAGTTCAAATTGAGCCTTTAGATTATTGGAGCACCCACATTTTGACTATAAACTTGTGAGAGCTCTAAGACCGAACCATCCTGCTAAATCATTTCTAGCTTCCTAACCTTCAGAAACTGTGCAAGATAATAAAGATAATAAATGTTTGTTGTTTTAAGCCACTGAATTTTAGGGTAATTTGTTACACTACAGTATGTAACAAACCCAGTATGGAACAGGATATTGCAAATACTAAGTGTATCTCTCCAGAAAATACTAATCGATTACAAAGAAAGAGAAATGGTAAAATTAAGATGTAATTATGGTAAAATGGTAAAATTAAGACTCAAGTTTGACCAAGGAACCAAGAATAACATTTTTTTTTTGTCTCTCTCTAACCCAAATCAAATTAAACTCCATGGAGACAGGAAAAAATTTGGAAAGATCACAAATATGTGGAAGTTAAAAACAGTTTACTAAAGAATGAATGGCTCAAACTGGAAATTAAAGAATAAATAACAAAAATAGAGAAGCACATGAAAATGAAAATATGCCAATCCAAAATCTTTGAGATGCAGAAAAAGAGGTCAAGGGAGGGAGGTGTATAGGAATATAGGCTTACCTCCCTGTATCCATGGAGTTTGTGTTATTCACTGATCAAAACAAAGGGCATAGAAAGGAGACTTATTCACTGTAGTATTCATGTGTATTTGATGAATGAATGAATGTCTATCCAGGTACATATGTATATCTGTTATCAGAAGAATTAAAAAAAATTCCTTACTGATTTACCAATGAAAATGCTATTTTTTTATTTATGTCAACTCATGAAACTGTTGAACATTAATTTTAATTGAATTACTTAGTAATTTTGTCCAACTCTCCAAATATCAAAACCAAAGTTGTCTCTAAAGTAAATCTAAAGATTTACTTATTTTTCTTTTTTTCCCAAGTCTTTATTTAAATTCCAGTTAGTTAATATATAGTATAATATTAGTTGCAGATGTAGAATATTGTGATTCATTATGTACATACCATAAACACCCAGTGCTCATCATAAGTGCGCATCTTAATCCTACTCACCAATTTAACCCACCTCCCCACCTACCTCTCCTCCTGTAACCCTCAGTTCGTTTTCTACAGTTAAGGGAAAGGGTTAGCCCCTTTCTCTTCCACTCCATGTTCACCTGTTTTGTTTCTTAAATTCCACATAGGAGCTAAATCATATGGTATTTGTCTTTCTCTGATTTATTTCACTTAACCTAATACTCACTAGCTCCATCCACATCACTGCAAATGGAAAGATTTCATTCTGTTTAATGGTTGTGTAATATCCCATCATTCATATATAGATAGATAGATAAATAGATAGATGATAGATAGATAGATAGATGATAGATATAGGTACAGATATAGATCACTTCTTCTTCTCCATTTGACTCTTTCCATAATTTGGCTATTATTGCTAATGCTGCTAGAAACATCGGGGTGCATGTATCCCTTCAAATCAGTACTTTGTATCCTTTGGATAAACATATAGTAGTGCAATTACTGGGTCATAAGGTAGTTCTATTTTTAACTTTTTGAGGAATCTCCATACTGTTTTCCAGAGTGGCTGCATCAGTTTGCATTCCCACCAACAGTGTAAGAACATTCTGACTGGTGTGAGATGATATCTCATTGTAGTTTTGATTTGTATTTCAGCCGAGTGATGTTGAGCATCTTTTCATGTGCCTTTTAGCCATCTGTATGTCTTCTTTGGAAAGATGTCTATTCATGTCTTCTGCCTAATTTTTAACTGGATTATTTGTTTTTGGGTGTTCCATTTTATATGTTCTTTATATATTTTGGATACTACCCTTTTATCAGATATGATTAAATTTCTTTGCTGATCGTGTCTTTTCAATTTTCTATTTCTTCCTGTTTCAGCTTTTGTAGTTTACATGTTTCTAGGAATTTATCCATTTCCTTCAGACTGTCTGATTTGTTGGCATATAGTTTTTCATATATTCTCTTATAATTGCTTCTGTTTCTCTGTTGTTGGTTGTTATTTCTCCTTTCTCATTTGTGATTTTATTTATTTGGGTCCTTTCTCTCTCTCTCTCCCTTTATCAGTTTGGCTGGGGGGTTCAATTTTATTAATTTTTTTCAAAGAATCATCTCCTAGTTTGTTTGTTTGTTTGTTTCTTTCTTTTTGTATTTCTTTTCAGAGTAACAGTATGCATTATTTTTGCACACGCCCAGTGCTCCATGCAATCTGTACCATCTCTAATACCCACCACCTGGTTCCCCCAACCTCCCACCCCCCGCCCCTTCAAAATCCTCAGACTGTTTCTCAGAGTCCATAGTCTCTCATGGTTCACCATTTGTTTTTCTCTTTTTTAGTTTCTATATAATTTATTTCTGCTCTCTTCTTTATTACTTCCCTTTTTGGCTAGTTTTATGCTCCTTTCTTAGCTCCTTTATGTGTAAGGGTAGGAGACATGCTTGAGACTTTTCTTGCTTCTTGAGGTAAGCCTATATTCCTATACACCTCCCTCCCTTGACCTCTTTTTCTGCATCTCAAAGATTTTGGATTGGCATATTTTCATTTTCATGTGCTTCTCTATTTTTGTTATTTATTCTTTAATTTCCAGTTTGAGCCATTCATTCTTTAGTAAACTGTTCTTTAACTTCCACATATTTGTGATCTTTCCAAATTTTTTCTTGTGGTTGACTTCAAGTTCCATAGCATTGTGGTCAGAAAAGATGCATGGTATTTTAATCTTTTGTTCTTGTTGAGACCTGATTTGTAACCCAATATGTGCTCTATTCTGGAGAGTATCCTGTGTGCACTTGGAAAGAATGTGCATTCTGCTGCTTTAGGATGAAATGTTCTGAATATATCTGTTAAGTACATCTGGTCCAGTGTTTTACTCAAAGCCATTATTTACTTTTTGATTTTCTGCTTAGATGATTTGTCCATTGATGTAAGTGGGACGTTAAAGTCCCTTACTATGATTGTATTATTATCTTGTTTTATATATTTGGATGTTCTCAAGTTGGAAGCATGTATGTTTACAATTGTTAGATCTTCTTGTTGGTTAGTTCCTTTATTATGATATAGTGAATGGCCATATTTATTGCAGATACTTTAGAGCAACTGCTCATAGGAAGAATATTAAACTAGTCTCCAACTTAGCAACCATTTAGGGAAGTTCTGTCAAAAGAGATTGTATTAGCTTTACTAAATCTCCAATCTCTTTTAAGGGACATAACTGGAGACATGATAAGAGCCTGAGGATCATTTTCTAGCTGTAAAGCCTGGAGGAAGGCAAACTAGAAATATTTTCCACTGTTTTTCAGACTAATCTGTGAAAAGTATCTAATTGTCTCCAGTTGTTTTGCCTTCCTGTAATTCCATAGCAGTGTGACATTCAGGTTGTTTCTTAATTTCTTCCCTGAAGCAGACTACAAGATCAAATCTTAAGATTTTTCCAGTACAGTCAAAAACACTGGGATGTTCACAAAGGATAATGATATATCTTTATACTTTAGATCGTCATACTTAATTACATCTTTATACTTTGTTGATGAGAGGTTTCAACTTCAAATTCCATTTTTGTACAGACTGATAAATTCACAGATTGAAATTATTTTGCCCTTTGTCAGCAGTACGTTATAAAGATCTAGAGACAAAAGAAACCACATCATAGATAATATTTTGATTTGATGGAAAATGGCAATAGTTTCAAACCATTTTTTTTTTCTATTTTGAAACAGAATTTTTACTACAGTCATCACTATTACCAGCAGCTTAAAAAAGTGATATGCAGGGGAAGCCTGGGTGGCTCAGTTGGTTAAGCAGCTGCCTTCGGCTCAGGTCATGATCCCAGCATCATGATCCTCGCTCCCTCTCTCTCTCTGACAAATAAATAAAATCTTAAAAAAAAAAAAAGTGATATGCAGATATATTCTGGATAGTACAGGTATCATTTAAGGAAAAGAATATATTACAACTTTCCTGGGTTTCCCATCCTTTTCCCCATTTCTACCCAGGGAACATGTTCCTGCTGGTTTGACTTGCCCATGCAGTTCTAGAGGTACAGATAAAGCACCTTTAAATCAGGGTTACTAATGAGAGCACAGGAGCCATGAAACATCATGTGGCTGTTTTGTATGGCTTTTACAGCTGTAGTCAGAAGCAAAAGTAAAAATAAAGGCTTCTATTTACTACACATAGGAGTTAATTCTGAATGCCAGATTTAGGAGATTTCCATGGGCTCTTTGTTTCTATCTACTACCACAAGTAATAACAAAGAGCCTTACTTAAGCATTTAATCCTTAAACCAGTAATAGATTTTCTACAGTTAATCATTAACCTCATAAAGGTCTACAGACTTTAACGTTTGCCTTCTTAATGCTTAGATGAATTGTCTTGGTTGCCTAAACAATATACAGAGGGAAATTTCTTGTACTCAATTTCTGTAGAAACAAAATCTGGACTTCCAGTTCCTCAAGACAGGCATCTGGTAAGTGACTTGCCACTATACAACTAATTTAACAACTGAAAAATGAGAAAGTCAATAATGGAAAATTCTAGTGTGGATGTTTTACTATACAAAGGGAAATATTTGGGGTTCTTAGGTCCAGATTTTCTGTCAGAAACTCGCAGGATTATTTTCCATATTTAAAATTGTGTCGCGTTGTCTACTCTACTAACTTTAGCTTTGTAAAGCTAAAACACAGTTTTTTGTTTTTTGTTTTTAAGATTTTATTTATTTATTTGACAGAGATCACAAGTAGGCAGAGAGGCAGGCAGAGAGAGAGAGGAGGAAGCAGGCTCCCTGCTGAGCAGAGAGCCCGATGTGGGACTCGATCCCAGGACCCTGAGATCATGACCTGAGCCGAAGGCAGCGGCTTAACCCACTGAGCCACCCAGGCGCCCCCTAAAACACAGTTTTAAAGGTTATTAATCATCCACCTTCTCAGTTTCTGTTTAGTTTAAAAGAATATTCTTGTATGGTCCACTGCTAGGCAAAGATACAAGTCAGCTTTTGTGTACTTCTTGAGATTCCCAAAGAATTGTATTGTACAGATGTTAGATAAATGCATTTTCCATTGATGACTGCTTTATTTCTTTTTTTTAAATATAATTTGACTATATGGCATGTTTTTCATTACAATACATGTATGACCTTCTTTTAATTTTTAAATTAGAGAACCACTAGAGCGATGTGTTCTTCAATTTCCATAAATTTTGGTAAGAGTTGAGCTATGTTGTATTTTTTTTTCACATGCACACTTCTATTGTCACTTTAATGAATAGTTACTTCAGAATGGTCTCTTCTAAAGCTCTTCGACTTTTCCCCTGGATTTATTATCAAAGCAATAGTCTAAGAACCCAGTGTCAGTAGAGAAAGTCCTAATGAATGAAGACTTACTTGATATCATTAAATTCTTATTGTAGTAATGAGAATATTAAGCATTACATTTTAATAACAGATGAAAAAGTTTAATACACTTTAAATCCAAATACTTTGATTAAAGCAATTCTAGTTAAGTTGAATTAATGTATTTAAATTAATGTCTGTGACCAACCAATGCAAGTTGTTCAATGGATAAATGTTTATAGTCATTTTCTTTTTTCTAAAAAGATACAAATATTTTCCTCAGATTCATGAAAATTTGTAAGTCAGTGTTCTGAAAATGTTCCAAAAAATATATATTTTTACTTTAATGTTATGTAGATTTGTTAGCTATCGACATGTATAAAGCTATACCGAACTTTAAAATCACTTTATCCCCCACTGAAAATGGGGATAATGTAGTTGAAGCCTGTAGTATCATATGATACCTATTTTATGTGGCTTAAGGGAAAAAAAAAAGTTCATTTGCGGTCACATGACTCGTTTAGTATTTCATGATGGCTGAGAGTATACAGAGGGTATTTTTCAACAACAATTAGACTCTGTTTTCTCTGGAATGTTGACAAATTTTTCTTTCTTCATTGCATTTAAGAGCAACTTCCTCTTGTCTTCTGAAACTTGATAGAAATAAACTTAAAAGAGTTTGAAACTGATTTCAAGTCAATAGGCAGTAGCTTTCCAAGCTTTTATAATTTTGCAGAATACTTTCAAGGATCTGTGTCCAGGCAGAACCTAACATGTTCCTGTCTAAGATGCACAACTGAGCCAAAGCCATCTACTTCTGTGAAGAACTGAAGCTTTGCTAAGCTTCACAATGTACATGTTGTATCATATCTCATAGCACCACATCTTAAGAATAGATTTTAGAGAGGAGGAGGACAGAGAAGAGAAACTTATTGTTTTGGAGAAGACTTGGTAATAAGGGATCTGAGATTGCTCAGATAAATTTCTTTATGTCTGATATAGCCACATGGGCCACTGTGTTCTTGGCAATGTGGATTTAAGGCTTGATCTACCTCCATTCTTCTCAACTTCGCAGAATTCAATGCTTTCAGTCTACATAAATGTCATTATTTCTCAAAGACACTGAATTTTGTATCCTAGCCTCCAAAGAAAGTTGGCTATAAAAATCACAGTACCCATAGAAGTTGTAGACAGATAAGAAGGAAACATTTTAATTTTTATTTATTTATTTATTTATTTGAGAGAGAGAGAGAAAGAGCAAGCACAAGCACAAGCAAGGTGAGCAACAGGCAGAGAGTGAAGCAGACTTCCTGCTGAGCCGGGAGCCTGATGTGGGACTCAATCTCAGGACCCTGAGATCATGACCTGAGCTGAAAGGAGACACTTAAACGACTGAGCCACCTAGGTGAAGAAGGAAATATTTTAAAGGAGGATGATGAAATACTTCTGTTAACAAAAGTGCTCAAGTTGGTTTAAACCTTAAAACAAAAAACATACATATATATGTATATGCACATATATACACACACTTATCTCTACACCAGTATTTCAGTACTCACACACATATATATCAAATTTCTAAAGGATGAGTTAAGAAACATAACAAATATAGACCAAGAAGACAAAAGTAACAATGCTATTGTCTCATAAGATAGGAATCAAAAGGATTAAGTGTTAGGTGAATCTATGATAATAAATATTATATTCCATAATAAACACAATCACAATTTTATATTTTAGGAAGCATATGTCCAAAGTAAAAAAAATTCATATACTGCATATGTTAAAAATTTGAAAGAAATTGATAGAAACATGTACAGAGAGAAAACTTAAACAATATTAATCTTCTAATAGATTAAATTTTTAAAAGATTTTAGAGATTTAAAAATATATTGATATTGAATTCATTTGTACATATGCATATATATATGCACATATTTATGCTTATACTATCAATAGACAACATAACTTGCAACAAATTGATCACAATCAGATATAAAATACAAAATTTATGGTGTTTACATTCTTTAGACCAGCAGATTAACATAGAGAATCTAATTAAAAATTATTGTAATATGCAACAAATTAAATTAGTAAATCAAATACTTTTTTAAAAAATAATCTATAGGTTAGCAGTCATCATATAATTAAATACAAATTATGTTGTAAATGTATATAAAACCTGGAAATATTAAAGTCTCTGGGATTTGGCCAAAACTGACCAGGGACAAATTCAAAACTTTAAATACTTTCCTATCAAATTAAAGAAGCAAAACCTAATTATTCAACTGAAAAACAAAAATAAAACAAAAAAGGAACAAGATGGTCTTCAGAATCCATGAAACTGGTTATGATATTTTTCTGAGTATAGATGACACAGGTGTACAGGTGTACATCTCAGTGATTTGACAAGTTTATACATTATTTAGGGTCACCACAAGTGTAGCTACCATCTGTTCTGTTACACGACTATTAAAATATCATTGCCTCTTTCTTAAGCTGTGCCTTTAACTCCCATGATATATTCATTCCATATCTAGAAGACTGTATTATCCCTCTCCCTTTCACTATTTTGCCCAAACCCATACCCCTCTCTCTGGCAACCATCAGTTTAGTTTGTTCTCCCTATTTATAGTTCTGATTCTTCTTTTTCTTTGTTTATTCTTTTCTTTTTTTTAGAATCCACTTTTTTTTTTTAAGATCTTATTTATTTATTTGACAGAGAGAGAGATCACAAGTAGGCAGAGAGGCAGGCAGAGAGAGGAGGAAGCAGGCTCCCTGCTGAGCAGAGAGCCCAATGCAGGGCTTGATCCCATGGCCCTGGGATCATGACCTGAGCTGAAGGCAGAGGCTTTAACCCACTGAGCCACTCAGGTGCCCCTAGAATCCACTTTTGAGTGGAATCATTCTCTGACTTATTCTCTGACTTATTTCACTTAGCATAATGCATTCTAGGTTTGCCCGTAATGCCTCAAATGGCAGAATCTCATCTTTATTTTTGTGGCTGATAAGTAGTCCATATCTTCTATAAGTAGTCCATATCTATTGATGAACACTTAGGTGGCTTTCATATCTAGGGTATTGTAAATAATGTTGCAATAAACATAGGATAAGCATGTATCTTTTTGAACTGGTGTTTTTTTTGCCCCCCTTTGGGAAGGTACCCAGTATTGGAATTATTGGATGTATGGTATTTCTATTTTTAATTTTTTGAGGAAACTGAGTACAGTTTTCCACACTGGTCGGACCAGTATATATTCCCACCAACAATGCACAAGGCTTCCTTTTTTCCCACATCCTCATCAACACTTGTTTCTTATCATTTTGATTTTAGCTATTCTAACTGGTGTGGTTTTGATTTGAATTTGCCTGATGATTCATGAGATTGAGCATCTTTTCATGTGTCTATTAGCTATCTGTATGTTCTCTTGGGAAAAGTGTTTATTCAGGTCGTCTGCCCATTTTTTAATCAGTTGGTTTGTTTCTTGGTATTGAGTATATAAATTAGTTATATATTTTGGATATTAACCCCTTATTGGATATATCATTTACAAATATCTACTCCCATTTAGTAGGTTGTCTTTCTGTTTTATTGATGGTTTTCTTTGCTGTGCAATAGCTTTTTGTTTTAATGTAGTCCCAATAGTTCGGTTTTGGTTTTGTTTCCCTTGCCTTAGGAGACATATCTAGAAAAATGTTGCTATGACTGATGTCAGAGAAATTACTGCCTGTGGTTATGATTATTTACTTCACTATGTACATGTTGTTTGATATTGGGAATTGCTTATAACATCTCCAAGCTTCAGTTTCCTTTTCTGAAAGACAAGGATAAATAATATCTATCTCAAATATTGTTATAAATGTAAATTATTATTCAAGTTATTTTTATTATTAATATTCTATTGATCTTTACTCTGTGTCAAACATTGTTCCAAATACTTCCTTCCTTCTTTTTTAAAGATTTTATTTATTTGAGAGAGAGAGAGTATGTGCATGTGCACACATGTGCACATGAACAGGACCAAGAGGAGGGGCAGCAAAGAGAAGAAGAAATAGGTTCCCCACTGAGCAGGGGCCATGGGGCTCAATCCCAGGACACTGGAATCATGACCTGGGCCAAAGGCAGATGCTTAACCAACTGAGCCACCCAGGCATCCCTACTTATTTAATTTTTACAGCTATTCAATGTGATGGGACATAAAATAATTCCCATTTTACAGATGAGAATAATCTGGCAAAGAAAATTTACATAAATTATTCAAAATCACATTTGAAAGGTCCTTTTGAAAACTGGCTCCAATCCATTGTAGGTGCTCCTGAAATGTTTATTTCTCTACCTTCTCCTATCTACCCCTGCCCCTTTTGATCTTATAAAACAGAAACTTTTATTCAACTCTTTTCCAACTCTGTAGATACTATCTTTCTGCAGGAGAAATCCAAATCTCCTACTTTTCAGGTAAAATCATACAGCACCATGGTGACGGAAAAACCAAATTTTAAAGAAAGAAACAAAGCAAAATAGACCTAAAGAAAAAAAAAAACCATACACAAGCACATATGACACAATTATATTTTTAAAGAAGATACATGTTTGTTACCCTATTCCTAACATTTCATTTAGGCTTACAAACAAGCCGACCCAATTTAAAGCAGAGTTGTTTATGCTTCAGGAACTGAAATGATGACCTCACCATTTTCTTCCATTGCTATGGTACTGGAGAGCTGTTTTCTGGATTTTATTAGGCCCTGGGGATTGCAGATGGAGAAGAGTATAATTAACTCTTCACCATCAAATTCTTATATAAAAGATTTGGGCGATAAAAGAGTGACTAGAAGCAGATGACATCCAGTACTTCCTGCCTATGTACAAAGAGGGCCTGAGGATATCAAGTAATAGGGTCCATCTAACTTGGGAATGTCTGTATGAGATGGAGAAGACAGGCAGATGCAATTATCTCCACTTAAAGGCTAAAGTCGCCAAGCACTTTTAGGGTTAATTACTTGCTCAAGACTGATTATAAAGTGTAGATTAAGTATAAAAACCTTGACCCATAATCTCTTTTCATGGGACTGACCCATAATCTCTTGTCATGGGACAGAATAGTTCTCCAGGTGAAAGAGAATTTTTTTTTTTTTCCTGATTTGAGTCAGGGTTGAAATTTAAAAAGAGGATGAATTTTGAGATTATGAGGGTATAAGTGGTGATAATATGATAACTCTTTTAGAAATACATGTTAGCATGTGGCATTTTCATACACATTAAATTATTTCATTTATGAGATTTTTTTCAAGTTTTATTTAAATTCTAGTTAGTTTCATTTATGAGATTGTAACAATGACCATGACACAATGACAATGATTCTATGAAATGGATACTATCTGGTCAGATAAAGTGTTCTATGCTCAAAAAATGTTCACTTGCCCAAAACTGCATATTTGGTAAGTTCTAGATTTTTCTAACCATGGCCTTTCCAGCAACAAAGTGAGTGATTTCACCATTAGATGTGTTAATATCCAGGATTTGAAATCTGACTTTACCATATATACGTTTTATGTCATAGGGCAAGTTTCTTACACTCTGAAGATTTCCAGTGATAATATGAATTTCAAAGCTATTAAGTTGAAATGGAAAAACACAATGTGGAAATTATAATGACTATAAGTGCCCATAAATCTTAATATTCTTCATTTATTATGCCTTAATGTTAAACCATATTATCTTAGCCATTTAATTTGACAACATAAGCTACAATCATTTGTAAGATACAATGTGTGGGAAAAGAACATGTTCTCATTTCTGTGTATACAGCAAATAAACAAAAAACAACAACCAAAAGGCAACTAATTGGATAATTTATTACAGAGATAAATTTCCAAGGTCATGTGAGAAATATAGAATATTCTGTATTATTTGAGATTTCATGAGTGGGAAGCTTTTATAAATGTGCACTTTGAATTTTGATCGAAGTGATGCAGTGTTTTAATTATTGGCTCCTAACAGAATTTTTTCGCAATAGAGTGTTCTGTTAAACATCTTCCTCCTTTCTTGTTTCTATTTTTGTGACTTAAAGCATATATTCATTTTAGTTAGAATTATGTAATGTTAGAGGTGAAACAAATAGGAGTGACAATTTCGTGCATTTCCCACATTTTTTAGACAGGTAAAATATGGCTCAGAAATATGAGGTGAGTAGCTCAGGGCTCTACTGCTGATATAGAGAGAGTCGTGAGAGAGATGTGTGTGCCCAAATGTCTCTCTTCAGGTTCCTTGTATTGTTGAAACAGTTGAGTTTTTACACATTTAAAAAGGAGTTAATAAAATCTGTCCCATTTAGACCAAGAATCTGTTGAATATCAAAATATTGTCACTTTCCAGGAGAATAATGTATTGATTATTGTGACCTTAATATTAATATTTTTATGGTTAAGGCATATCATATCCTCAGGTTCAAGATTTCATTATTTTAACTCATTAATGGGCATGAAAGTCAATTGTTTTGTTCAATTAACATGGTCTAACATTAGCTTTTATCAGTGCAAAGAATATTAAGTAGTTTCCAAGGGCTTATAATGATCTTCCAGAGGAAGTTAAATTTCAAGGGACATTTTCAGAGAAGTAAACAAAAGAGACCCAAGGGAAACAATCATCTTCTTTCAACATATCCTGAGCTCTTATCAACTCAATTTCTCTCACATAGTAAGTTCTACGCAACTCAAATATACCATTCTTTTAATGATTTTTTGGCTCTGATTCTTAACTTGGGGATATTCATTTAAAGCTCTCAGGAGTTTAAAGGTAAGTTAAATATGACTGCATGTTTTACACAAATACTTCTGCTTAGAGCTTTTTAGGAGTCATGATGCTAATTTAGAATATTAAGCTCATGCAAAATCTGAATTAGATTGAGGAAATATTAAAATACATCCACTGATCACCTTTAATATATAATTTATAATAACCAAATATTGTTAAAAACACAAATATTCCAAAAGTTACAAAAAACTGTATATAAACTAAAATATTTCATTATACAGTTTTCACACATGAAACAAAGTTAAAAATGTAGAATTTCTCCCCTTAGAAATTGTTCCAAATAAAATTTTAGATGAAACATATGAATAAATGAGGATAAATATTATTAAAACAAGTCATTAGCATGATTCAGTTTTTCTAAAAATCATTTCATATGCATTTTAGCAGATGATATCTCTATGTAGTTATAAAATACTTTAGTGTGTGTGAGACATTGGGTAGAAAGGATTACTGTTTTTTTCCTGTCTTCTACTAGAATAGTCTTCTGTATCTATTATTAGCCAAACCTCATGGTCAAAATCAAATCACACCTTTTGTTCTACAGATTAGGTGACTACCTCCACATAATTCGGCACTTTGTATTAGGAATTGTCTTCATTGTTTAGACTTAGAAGGTAGTATAGGACAGTGATTAAGATCACCGTCCTTGCAATCAAGACTATCAGGGTTCAAACGCAGTCCTGCTACTTACTGACGGGTATGATCTGGGCAAGTTCCTCTATACTAATTTCCCCCTTTATTAATGGGTATAATAGGACTAAACTTAGAGCATTTTTATGAGGAATTAAATAACAAAATGCTTCATTAAAGCAGGGCTGTGTAAATGTGTGTAAATGTGTGTGCATTTTGCATAATGATTTAGAATGCAAGCTCCTTCTCCATCGGATGTATGACTTACTGATACTTTTCAGGACATCCCAAAGTGCTGGCTTAATAATTATAATTACAGTGGTAAGATAAAATAATTTAATCCCTGATTATCCCACCTAGAATATTGCATAAGCTTCATTTCATTTCAGTATGCTTATCTGTATCAATAAAGTAAAGGCTTTGGGATTACAAACTCAAATATTTGTTCCAATATTGGGACAATGAATCTAAATTCTTATCAAGGAAACAGACAGATAATAACAACACACTGAAATATGTGAAGTAGTATCAGTCTATTCAGGATATGGAAATGGAAAAAAGAAGGTAATTGATTTTGTCTTTAGGTCACTAGGAAGTCTTCTCAGAGGATGTGAAATTTGTGTAAGATTTTGAGGAGTGAATAGAAGTTTTCCAGATACACAAGAGAGGAGTATCATCTCCAAGACAGAAAATGCTGGTGTCATAGTTGGATGTGAGGGGTGGAGCTATCTATACAGATGGAGAAATGGATAGAGAGATAGAGATGGTTTTTTTCATTGTCTTGTTGCTGGAGGCTAACGTCCAAGTGAGGAAGAGATAAACAGGGTGGCAGAGATTAAATGTGAAAACTAGGGGAAAGTTCTTTACACTTTATCCTTTTGACTTTGGGGTTGTGATCAGGTTTTAAAGATCATACTGGTAGTTGGCAGGTGGAGGCAGAGGAACTGAGTTTGGAGATAAGAAACTAAAACTAATTTTAAGACCATTGACACAGTACAAGGTGGATGACTAAAAGGACATAAAGAAAGGCAAATTAGGGGCACTCATAATAATGATATATACATATTATATACATACATAATGATATCTATTATGATAATTAATAATGACTACCTCTTACCAAATATACCATATGTTTTATCAATATACACATTATATGCATCATCTTATTTCACCAAGATAGCTCTATAAATTGAATAAATAATTAACTCTGTTTTAAGATTAAGAAATTGAAATTTGTGTTTATGATATGTCCAGAGTCCCACTGATAGTACA
Organism: Mustela lutreola; assembly: GCF_030435805.1. Lineage (NCBI taxonomy): Eukaryota > Metazoa > Chordata > Mammalia > Carnivora > Mustelidae > Mustela > Mustela lutreola. The sequence continues at coordinate 11,849,420 of NC_081290.1, forward strand.
TGATGAATCTGGCATATGAACTTTGAATCTACAGACCTTACAGTCTAAACCACTAAGCTAGTTCATAAAGAAAAGCTGTTTTCCCAGGAATACTTGAAAGATAAAAATAATCAGATTTATGAGCCATCTGGGTTAAGGAGATTCGAGAAGGAGGAATCTAAGATGACTCACAGATTTCTGACTTGAGTAGTGGAATGAATGTGGTATTACCAGAATATGAGATACACAAAGAATCTAGGACAAGAACTAGTTCAGTGGTGAGCAAAGCTAATAAGTTAAACTGCGGTTACTGAATTTGAGAAGTTGAGGAACTTTGGAGGAACTAAGAGAGCCAAATATGGGACTTCAAAGAGAAATGACACTTCTGGTCTAAATAGATAGAAATATTCCTTTGTGAAATTGAGAATTAACAAAGAGATAGGAGATCAGTCAGAATTTGATAACATGGAAATCAAGAGAGGAGAAATTCAGAATATATGGAATTCATCACTTATATTGTATTTGATCATTGCAAGGGCACCAGAAAGTTACAAGAAGAATTATATAAATTTCCTTATTTACATTCATCACTTCTTAATTCTTCCTCACATTTCCATATTAATTCAATTACATGATTCCTCTGTTCAAAATCTTAAGTGGCCCTTTGTTTCTTTATTAATTGAATACAAACTGGGCAGTCCAACATTCACAGCTGTCCGCAATAAGGGCAATTTTTCAGTAATGTCTTTCATTACCCACTAGATAGAAAATTTTATAGGGGGAAAAAGCTTTACTGTCTTTTGCCTGACCAATTGTTGGCACATGGATGACACTTACTGGGTATCATTAAAGGAGTCAATGAATGCGTGGGACACCTTCCTAAACCTATAGCAACTTTCAGTCAACATGATCCGCTCATCCTTTCTTGAACATATCTTATACTTCTCTTCTCCTTTACCATTGTTCATGCGTGCACACTGTCATGAATAATCCTAATGTCTATGCTCATTAAAATACTACCAACCCCTCATATATTATCTCAAATGTTACCATCCTTTTCCAGGTCTTTCCTAATGTCCCCATTTGCTGTCTTTCTTTTTTGAATCTTTATAAAAAATATTTTTTGATACTTATATTCATTCAGATTTGACATATAAATGTTTTTTTCTTTTTTTTAAATGGTTACCCCCATCCCTCCTTTCCTGACTTAGCAATTACCTGGGAGATATAGATGAAGGCATTATTTTTCCAGGGTAATGTCAGAATAAAGGAAAGGAAAAGAAGAAAGAGTTTCATTTTTAAAGTATGAAGTCCTTATGGACATTGGGGAGGGTATGTGCTATGGTGAGTGCTATAAAGTGTGTAAACCTGGCGATTCACAGACTTCTACCCCTGGGGCTAATAATACATTATATGTTTATTAAAAAATTAAAAAAAACAAAGTATGAAGTCCTGACTTTTTTGTCTTGGGTAGAAGCAGTCTCTCTCAATGTCAGCTACTTCTCTTCCTCATCAATTTGTTGTAGAGGTCTTCAGCATCTCTACAGGACCAGGCGTCATATGGAACCTTCTTCAGCTATGTGATGTGTACCCAAAGCATAATACCTTTTAGTTTTATAGCAGTGTCAGTGGTCAGGAGCACTCAGTAAGGTTCTTTTTAATGGGGCTTGAAGGCTGTTTTCCTCTGATGAGGTTCTACAACACCCAGTCATTGAGATCCAGACTATGACCAGCAGGACCCCATGAATTTAGATACAAAAGCCTTCTTTAACCTGCTGGTAACAGGCTTGAGCATAAGATATTAGAGATTTACAGTCATTGGTCATACTAACATAAGATGACAAGGGACCCAGCAGAAGGTTTTATACTGAAAGAATTTTAAGAACTTTGTAAGTTTTTTGTTAAGGCTCATAAGATTTATCTAGTGAAATGGGTGCCTCCATCACTAAAGATCATGCACAGTATACTCCAAGTGGGGAACACAATTTCCAACAGTTTCTTTGCTACAGTGGGGCCATTAGCCTTGCAGCAGGGGAAATTTCAGCCCATCTGGGAAACACTCATCCAATAACTAGCTCATATTGGTAACCCACACTAAGAGGCAATTGAATGAAGTCCAGCTGTGGGTGTTCAAAGAGTCCAGAGGGAGGAGTCTGTCCTCTGAGAACAAAAATTATTTTTCCAAAATTAAGGACCTGAAAAGTCAGACATCGCTGATAGACTACTTTTACAGTTTTGCAGAAGACTTTCCACCAATGTCTGTTCATAATTTCATAATTTGGGTCATCTTAAATGCATTATGGAAAAAACTGTAAAAACTGAAAAATGGGGTTTGTCAGGGAGTTGGGAAGAACCAAACAGGTGTCTTGGTTTTCCCAGAGTCCTAACATTCCTTAATTCACAACCATTATTTATTCATTTTACTTTCTGATTTTGAAACAAACCATTGCTATGTTTCAAGGCCATCAGGATGGCAAAAGTCAGAAAACGAGGGGTCAGTTTTTGCAGAACCAGAATGAGCTTTATCTACATGTGCCACAATCTTACAAATACAGTATAAAGAAGACTTAGTATTATTTATTTGACAATGCTTCTCATGTAAATTACATATCAAATAAGCTTGATTAATTTAAAACCCCTTTGAAATATTTCAGTGAAAAAGACTTCATTTAGAATTTGATTTGAGAAGTTTGTCAAAAATGTTATAAACAACCTTATAGCACTTCACTAAATGAGATCACAAATTATTATAATCATGACCTGAGCCGAAGACAGATGCTTAACTGACAGACTCACCTAGGTGACCTCTAGACATTAATTAAACAACTCATCATTTAATTTAGCATAACTTTAAGGTTTTAGCTTACCAAAAAGATCTAGGAAAACTAAGCAGACATAAATACTGCTGAAAAGAATAGCCTGTAGAGCTGACTTTTGTTTTATAAGAGGGTGTGTAAGATAAGGATAGTTTTTTCTCAAGTCCTCAAAGAATTGGGTGGTACCTTAATTGACATTATAGGTTGGTCTACCTATCCAACTACATTATCCTTAATTTGCTTCTTTCACTCTGCAAACATATATTTAATTTTAAATATTTCTGGCAATATTAAATAACCCCACTCAGGTGTAAGATGGGTTCCCAAAGATGGTTCAAAAAATATTACCTTCTCAAAAACCAGAGTCACTTACAAAAATAGCAAACAGAACAAAACCCACCAAAAATAAAACACCAAAAACCAAAAACCAAAAAACCAAAAAAACTCCCAAAAAACAAAAAACCAAAAAACAAAACAAAAACAAAACAAAAACCCAACAGCCTACATGTTCCAGGCAGGCAGAAAGCCAAGCACAATTATGAAAATGAGACAAGCAAGAAAGCCATTTCTATCTCTGGGAGAGAAAAATTCAATTAACAATGGGCTTTGAATTTGGAAAGGAAAGGTCAATTTGACATTTTATTTTATAATCTCTACTGAGCACTACAAACAGAGATTAGGAAGAATTGATTCTAAGAGAAATAAGAGTGAGAGAAAGACAAATGCCATATGATTTTACTCACATGTGGAATTTAAGAAACAAAACAGATGAACATAGGAGAAGGGGGACAAAGAGAGGGAGGGAAACCATAAGGAACTCTTAACTGTAGAGAACGAAGTGAGGGTTGATGGAGGGGAGGTAGGCAGGGGGATTGGCTAAATGGATGATGGGTAATAAGGAGGGCACTTGTTACAATGAGCACTGGGTGTTATATATAAGTAATGAATCACTAAATTCTACTCCTCTGAAACCAATATTGTACTATATGTTAACTATTTATTTAAATAAAAACCTGATACCAAAACCAACCAACCAACCAAATAAATAAATAAATAATAAATTACAGGGATTGCAATATTAATATTAGCTTATTTTATGACATGCTGACTTTTGAGTAAGATTATTATACTACTGCCAAGTAGAAGATATTGGAATTTAGGGTATTTAATAGTATTGTATAAAAATACCATATATGCAATTCATTATGATAAATTATGCACATTTCCCCTTCATCTTTCTTATTTTTGTATTCAATGTATTGTCATAGAAATTTGGAATCCATTTTTAAGATATTTATATGCAAAGATAAAACAAAGAAAAGGAAGAACTCATTCTAGTAAGAATATTTATCTTTTGCCAAATGCAGAAGAATGAAAATGGGCCATTTCCTTATACCATACATAAAAAGAGAGACTCAAACTGGATGAAAGACCTAAATGTGAGACAGGAGTCCAACAAAACCCTTGAAGAGAACACAGGCAGCAACCTCTTTGACCTTGGCTGCAGCAACTTCTTGCTAGACATGTCTCCAAGGACAAGGGAAACAAAGGCAGAAATTAACATTTAGGACTTCATCAACTTAAAAAGCTTTTGCACAGCAAAAGAAATAGTCAACAAAACCAAAAGACAACCAAGAGATATATGCAAATGTCTTATTAGATAAAGGGCTAGTATCCAAAATCTATAAAGAACTTATCGAACTCAACACCAGAAGAACAAATAAACCAGTTAAGAAATGAGGAGACATGAACAGAAATTTTTCCAAAGAAGACATCCAAATGGCCAACAAACATATGAAAAAATGCTCAACATCACTTGGCATTAGCGAAATACAGATCAAAACCACAATGAGATACCACCTCATACCAATTAGAATGGTTAAAATTAACAGGTCAGGAAATGGATGTTGACAAGAATGTGGAAAAAGGAGAACCCTTTTACACTTGGTGGAAATGCAAGCTGGTGCAGTCATTCTGGAAAACAGTATGGAGATTCCTCAAAAAGTTCAAAACAGAGCTACTCCACCATCCAACAACTGCACTACTGGGTATTTACCCCGAAAATACAAATGTAGTGTTCTGAAGAGGTACCTGCAACTCAATGTTTATAGCAGTAATGCTCACAATAGCCAAACTGTGTAAAGAGCCAAGATATGTGTTGACAGATGAATGGATAAAGAATATGTGGTATGTATATGCAATAGAATATTATTCAGCCATTACAAAGGATGAATACTTACCACTTACATCAACGTGGATAGAACTAGAGGATATTATGCTAAGCAAAATAAGTCAATCAGAGAAAGACAATTATATGGTCTTACTCCTATGTGGAATTTAAGAAACAAAACAGAGGATCATAGGGGAAGGGAGGGAAGAATAATTTCTAAGATGAAGTTAGAGAGGGAGATAAACCATAAGAGACTCTTCATCATGGGAAATAAACTGAGAATTGCTGGAAGGCCAGGGGAATGGGGAATGGGGTAACTGGGTGATGGGCATTAAGGAGGGCACATGATGTAAAGAGCACTGGGTATTATAAAAGATTGATGAATCACTGAACTCCACCTCTGAAACTAATAATACACTATATGTTAATTAGCTCATTTTATTTAAATTTTTAAAAATGAGGAGAGCCTGGGTAGCTCAGTGGGTTAAAGCCTCTACCTTCAGCTCAGGTCATGATTCCAGAGTCCTGGGATCGAGCTCCGCATCGGGCTCTCTGCTCAGCCGGAAGCCTGCTTCCCCTTCTCTCTGCCTGCCTCTCTGCCTACTTGTGTCCTCTATCCGTCAAATAAAAAAATAAATAAATCTTAAAAAAAAAAAATTTTTAAATGAGAAAATAAAATAATTTTTACCTTTTGCTGACTTCTACTTCAACCTGTGCCCACTAATTTTTGCAGATTTTGGCCTCCAAGATTCCTTTAGCAATAGCCTTAATTTATATAAATTAAGACAAACTAACATGTGCACCTTAACACGCCTGCAGTAAGCAAAACATGTCACTATGGACTGGCCAAGAGAAGTCCCTATGCAGGCCACCAGCAATTCCCAATGTGGACTAAATCAGCAGACTCCATTCAGGGAGACTTTGGACAGGAAATGGAAATGTAGCTTGAATGCAACAGAGCTGAAACCAAGGGGACTTACCAATAGCCTTCCAAAAGGGCAATAAAAACAATGGACTCAAAAGGGCTTGAGAGTGCCACACCCATGTTTCTTGTTGTCTCTGAATATCATTTACTTTGGATCTCAAATCTGCTAACAAAATTCAACTGAGCAAGTCTTAAGATCTAATTTATTAAATGATTCATAATTTGGGTAGCCTCCCATCTGGCAAGTAGAGAGGAGCTCCCTTCTGTTGTTACTGGTGAGTTTCTAAAGAGATTTACAGTTAAGGTAGGGCCTAGATAACATAGTAAGAAAAACATATTTGGGAGGAAAGAAATGACCTCGGATTTAAATGTTTTAAATTTGTGGAACAGTTATGACACTCATGGAAATGTTCAATATGTAAGTCTTTGTCAGGCTGGTGATATATATGTGTAGATCAGCATGTGGAGTGTGTTTACAGAGTAGATAAGAAGGCTGAAGCTACATTTGAGGCCTATCACATTAAAGGTGTAGACACTCACTTATCTGTCCTTTCTGTATGTATTCTAGTTATTATTCTTCTCTTACTACTTAACTCTTCATTTTTTATCACTTCACCATGTCTATTTTTCTTCATTGTACTTATCCCCATATATTGTCTATTCCTCATTTATCTAACTGCACATGGACTGTAAGCTCCATAAAAGTAGATATTTCATCTGTAAATTTTCCTGTAGCTTCCACAGGATGTTGGATAATACAGTATGAACTGTATACTACAGTTAAAAAAAAAAAAAGGAAAACACCAAAATACCAATGGCTTAACATAATGAAGAATTTATTTTCACTGTCGCAGTCTGAAGCAGGGTGGGAAGATCACCACAGTCTTGAGTCTGGGCATCTGAACACACAGACTAGAAGGGCTCTGTGACCATGGAAGAGAGGACTGGAGGTCAAGGAAAGGATTTACATCACCCACAGCTCAGGGACCAGAACTTAGTCACATGCTCCCAATCTAGCTCTAAGGGAGACTAAAAAATATACTTTCTGTACTTAGGAAAAAAAAAAGGTGTTGTAAATGCATGGCATTTCCTCTACTCCAGTCCTTGCCTGCAAACAGCATTTGGTACTTAGTACTTCCCAGCAAATATTATTAAAAAAAAAAAAAAATCAGAATTTGTTATTTAGGAATCGAGGGGAAGAAAAGGGAGATAATATCTAACCATGAGCTTTTAAAACTTTGTTTCTTTTATTTTTTATGCTTTCTTTTCACAGATATCCATGAAAATTAGCAAGTATTAATAGGAAATATGGTAGTAGCAATACCGTTAAATCTTAACCCAATGCCGCCATAAATTTACTTTAGAGGTAGAGAAAACCCGAGAAACAACTTAATATTTATTACCTATTGTATTGCATTTATAAATCCCAAGACTTTTGGTAAAAGCAAAATAGAAATATTTAAATATATGCTGCTCCCCAGTGATGCTCATGAACATCCAGAACTACAGTGTATCACTACTTTTTCATATCAGGACAGAACTCTTGTTGGAACTGTGCGTCACGGTGGGTCAGTGGACTTCGTTGTTTGGGTGGAAAATGCCTGAAACCCCAATATATTTCAGACACACTTAATTACACAGAAAAAGTCCTGAAGTCTCTAGTGTCTTACCACATAACTTGGCAAAGTATTTAGAAACTCCTCATCAGCACTCTATGCTCATATGCCTTATTTCTCTCTCCCATTTTAGGGTCAATGCACGTGCTTTTTCCTGGCTGGAAAGTTTGCCTCCTCTCCGAATTAACACTTACTTATTTCCCAGGGGAAATATTTCTGTCAAGTTCCCTCTATTTATGGATATATTTCTGCTTCCTAGACCTTATCACCAATGAAAATTTCAGTTTATTGGTATGATTGTTTGGCTGGTATCTCTCTTTCCTCTTTACTTCTAAGCACCATGAACTAGCCACAAGTTTTTATATTCATTAGATTCCCTCGTGAAAAGAGTCTGCCAGAAATTCAATAAATATTTTTGAATTAATAAATTAATTTTGCCTTCATGACATTATCTGTTATGTTAGTGTGTACAATTGTATTGAAAAACAAAATAAAACAAGTAACAAAATCAAGAGCAACAACACCTTGTTCTAGAAAACAAACAGAAACCTGCTAGCTAGCCAAGCATGGACTTGTATATTTTGTCTTTTGTTCTATGATACACTTTTTTTTTTTAAGATTTTATTTATTTATTTGACAGAGATCACGAGTAGGCAGAGAGGCAGGCAGAGAGAGAGAGAGAGAGAGAAGCAGGCTCCCTGCTGAGCAGAGCACCCGGTGGGGGCTCCATCCCAGGACCCTGAGATCATAACCTGAGCCGAAGGCAGCTGGTTAACCAACTGAGCCACCCAGGCGCCCCAGTGATACACTATGTTACACTTTGACATAATGGAGAACATAACTGGGATTATTCTGGGTAGTATGAACAATATTAATTTTTATATAACAATATTAAATTTTTATGATATTAATTTTATATTAATTTTTATAATCTGTGAATATGGAAGATCTTTCCATTTATTTGTGCCTTCTTCAATTTATTGCATTAATGTCTTCGAGTTTTCAGTGTACAGTTCTTTCAGCTCTTTGGTTAAATTTATTCTGAGGTATTTTATTATTTTTGATGCATATGGATTTGTAAATGGATTGTCTTCTTTATTTTTCTGATAGTTGGTTAGCATATAGAAACACAAAAGATTTAGTATGTTGATTTGGTATCCTGCAACTAGTTATAACCTTTTAAAATAAAAATTATTTGCGTGGGGCAGAGTAGAGGTGGAGTTGGGAGGTCATGAAAAAAAAATGGTAAGAAATTGCGTATCTGAAAATGTTCAAGAGAAGTTCAGCAAGTGCCATAGGACCTCATGAAACCTTATAAACTTGAGCTTGTTAGATAATCTCTGTTTTTCTAGAACTTCACAGAAAGAAAAATAAACACTCCAGCTGCTGCAAAATTGGGAAAACAACAACATGTTTTGAAGTAGGACTTAGGATATCTAGCTCAAGTTCTTCTACATCCTACATATGATAGCAAAAGAGACATAAAAGTACCTTTATTAGAGTCATGCTCAGAATAGAAAATGACACGTCACCAATGTTAAAAAGTTCATCAGAGCAGTCTATCTCCGATGCTACACGTACCTCCAGTTTGTTTCTTTTACCCAGCCTTTTTGGTCATTTAGTTCCTCTTTCCCACCCTCCCTCTATCCATACTCTCCTTCTTGTGGACTGTTGCATATAATTTAGATGAAATAATTGACCAGTCCCACCTAGAAATTTAAAGGAAGGAAGTACTACGTTAGGCTACTCTTCAGTTTTCAGTTAAAAAGACCCACTGCAGTTATAAGGCTTATTTAAATTTCCCTGCAATGAATGGGCAGTTCTGTGGTTCTTATATTCCCTTTACTCCAAAATCCAATACTTTTAGTATCTATCCCAGCACTCTGTGCCCAAAGCAATGTTGTGTACAATTCAAAGTACCAGTGGAAGGTGTTGATATTTAACATATAAGCAGCGTATAAAAAACAAGTCCTGCAAGACCTTATTAGTTTGTGTGCTCATTTTTTTCCCACTGATTTGTAATGTACAGGAAGGTGATCTGGTGCTGTTGGATCTATAGTAATCAAATACTAATTTATTTAATAAAATATCAATTTATTTTTATTTTTTAATATTTTATTTATTTACGAGAGAGAGAAAGAGAGAGAGAAAGAGGAGAGAGGGAGCAGGGGCAGGGGAGAGGGGCAGAGGGAGAGGGAGAAGCAGGTGGACTCCTGAGGAGAAAGCCTGACTTAGGGCTCAATCCCAGGATGCTGGGATCATGACCTGAGCTGAAGGCAGATGCTTAACCAACTAAGCCACCCAGGAGCCCCATTATTAATATTATTAAAACAAAGACTCCTTAACATGCTTCCCTTTGTTTAAAATCTAGTTTCTGAAAAATGGACAAGAAGCTGGATATCTACAGGAGGGAGTTAGTGGATGTTCAGGGTGTCCCACTCTTCTGGAGCATTGCTGAGGAGTGGTCCCAGGTGGAGACCTTTGAGAGTCGACCAGATGACCTTCTGATCGCCACCTACCCTAAATCTGGTAAGATCTTTTAATGTATTTGCACGCATTAATTGCTTATAGATCCATGTGTATAAGCCCACTGATCTTCTGATCATTGGTCAAGGGTACGCAGTAGCAGTTGCTGGGACAGTTTTGTTGCAAATCAGATAAACTCACTTTCTTTTCTAAAACACCTTCATTTGAATGGGGGCTAACCTGAGGGAAAATTAATGTTGTTGTCTTATTTTCCTTTGTAAATTCAAATAAAAATTATTAAAACTGCATATACTCTGATTGGCTAGTTTTGGTTCGTTTTTACTGTATATTTATAGTAATAAAATCATGCAGCAATAAAAAAATAAATAAAACTGCATATCTAAAATTATTTAGATTCTTTAGGATCTTTACATATCTATATTCCTTCTATGCATTTTAATGTTTACATATTTTGTTCATTGTATTTTAAATGTACTGGGTAAATATTAATATTTTATTATTTTAAAGACATTATAAATGCATTTAGAAATATTTTGTTATACTGTTAAACAGCTACTGACGTCGGTATGTGATCGCAGAAAGGAGAATTTAAGATGCCTCAGTAAGAATCAATAATTTTTATTTCTCCAGATCTTTTTATGACAGAGTCTTCCATTTACTTAGTGATAGATGTAGAGAGAGATAGAGAATGGGTTTTCTCCTCCTTTTATCCACTTAATTAACTCAAGCCTGTAGCCAATCAACTGTTCCAGTTGTTAAATTCCGTAAAGTCAACTTTCTTTTATATTTCTGCTTCATTTCTTAAAGGACTTAAGGACAAGAAGTTTTTAATAAGTACATTGATTACTAATATGATAAATATTATATTAAATATTAAAATTCCTTCATAGGGCTATGTAACAAAGCCTGGGAGGAAACACCTGAATTTTTGGAGATTCTAATATCAGGATAACAACACTGTTATGAAAACAAAGAGATCCTCTCAGGAAAGAAACAAATGTATAATACAGACCTTTGAAGAAATAGAAAACAAGCTCTTTTTTTTTTTTTTTTTTAGATTTTATTTATTTATTTTTCAGAGAGAGAGAGAGAGAGAGCGAGCACAGGCACAGGCAGGCAGAGTGGCAGCAGAGGCAGAGGGAGAAGCAGGCTCCCTGCCCAGCAAGGAGCCGGATATGGGACCTGATCCCAGGACGCCTGGATCATGACCTGAGCCGAAGGTAGAGGCTTAACCAACTGAGTCACCCAGGCATCCTGCAAGCTTGTTTTTGTAAACGCTTATTTTTTCTTTCTTTTCTTACTATACACATTGTTCTCTAAGCCATCCACCAATCCCAAATTGTTTGGAACCAAAACTGCTCTGCATCTCCTTGTTGAGATACAAATTTAGAAAACGTTGGGCAGTTACTGAAAATGTACATGCTCTTTTGTTTTCACTATTTTAAAAAACATATTCACAGGCAGAAACCCGTTAAGATCATCTTTGGAAGGTATAATATAATCATACAAACAGTTTATATACGAAAGTGCTCTTTGAAGCTGGATTTCTTCTAAAAAAGCTGATGGCTAGATGGCTACACATAAAGTAATTATATACTCTTGGTCATTTTTGCCTTTGATTTTTTTCCCTTTACAAACTGTTGAGAACGTGTTTTAAAGTTATTAATATATCAGTTCCCTGTTAATTTTGTTATAAAGGACTAAAGCTAATTTACTCCATATATGAGGTAAATCACGTGTCCCCCCGCCCCCCAAAATTATGGAAAATAAACATTTCTAATTTGAAGCATAGATAAGCGGCATTTCGTTCCATCATATTTCAGTGACAGGAAATGAAATGTGTTCTGTTGTACTTTGGAATTTACTGACAGGAAATGAAATGTGTTCTGTTGTACTTTGGAATTTAGGTCTTTCTCTCTCTCTCTTTTTTTTAAGATTTTTTATTTATTTATTTGACAGAGAGAGACAGAGGGAGAGAGAGTGAGAGAGGGAACAGCAAGCAGGGGTAGTGGAGAGGCAGAAGCAGGCTTCCTGCAGAGCAGGGAGCCCGATGCAGGGCTGGATCCCAGGATCCTGGGATCATGAGCTGAGCTAAAGGCAGACGCTTAATGACTGAGCCACCCAGGTGCCCCACTCTTCTTCTTCTTCTTCTTTTTTTTTTTTTTTTTTTAAGATTTTATTTATTTATTTGACAGAGACACAGCAGGAGAGGGGACATAAGCAGGGGGAATGGAGAGGGAGAAGCAGGCCTCCTGCAGAGCAGGGAGCCCGATGTGGGGCTGGATCCCAGGACCCTGAGATCATGACCTGAGCCAAAGGCAGATGCTTAATGACTGAGCCACCAAGGTGCCCTAGAATTTAGGTCTCTTTTTCCCAAGGCATCATTGCTTAAGACTAAGCAAGATGAGGCAACAAACTCTTCAAGGATAGTATTAATTTCACTCACCTTTTTCTTAGTACTGGAATTGTCTCTGTTAGAGGGATGAGCGAGATAGTCCCACATTCATGATTTAGGGATGAAAAGAAGGAAAAATTATCCACAAGAAAGGACTAAAAAGGAGGCCTAAAGTACTCTAATCTGTGGAACTAATCAAAGGTACATCTTTGTGAGGTCATTGGCCAAAAATCTACACAGTACGTAGATTAATTACCTAAGTTAATTTTGAGTTTTCGCCCATGGTTATTCACTTTACAGACTATCATTCCTTACATGTTTGATAAAGGGGAAGAGAATGGGAACAGTTAAGAAGATATTTTTCTCCAATCTTAAAATTGCTTTGTCAGCCTATCCTGAATAACCTGATATTGAATACTGTAGATAATTAAAGAGGCCATATCCTTAAATACAGACTTATGATGATGTTCCCGCCCTATAAACTCATCATAATTTTAAAATGTATTTGATACTGAACCATCATAGATTAGCCTAGCCTACCTTAAATGTGTTCAGCACAATTATACTAGCCTGTAATTGGGCAAAACTAATGCAAAGCTTGTTTTATAATAAAGTGCTGAATAGCTCATGTAATCTATTGAATACTGTACTGTAAGTGAAAAACAGAATGGTTGTGTGGGTATAGACCGGTTATAAGTTGTTATGAGACCAGAATCAGTTGTTTATCTTGTTGACTGGGAGCTGCACCTAGCTGCCTCTGCCCAGCGTCCTGAGAGAAAGCTTCATATTGCTTATCACTAGCCCAGGAGAAGATCAAAATTTAAAATTCAAAGTTCAGTTTCTAAGTACAAACGCCTATGAGTTTCACACCACCGTAAAGTCGAAAAATCCTAAGTTGAACCGTTGTCGGTAGGTGATCAACCGTACTTTGGATCCATTTCTCAAGGTTAAAGAGACACAATCTCAGAAAAAGCAGAGTGACTCCATCCACTCCGCTCACTTAGGATCAATGGGTCTTTTGTTTGTGAGTAGCACCTGGTCACCACAGAGGCAAAGTTCTCTTTGTATCTTTCTTCACACCTCCACCGAATGTTTTTCCTGATACTCTTCAGCCCCCGAAGTCTGATCATATTTTTGATATTAATAAAAACTGTACAAGTTTCTAGTCAGACTACTTGAAATTGGCTGCTTCCCTCTGCCTTCCACTCAGAAGGGTGTGCTACATGACTTACAGACTGTCTCTTAGATCACCCACATCTTACTTCCCTTTTAAGACTTACTTTATGATTATTTTAATCAGGCTTCCTGTCGCTCTCTCACAAATACACATGTTCAAGATAGATAAGGATCTTTCTTCAGAAAAGTGGTAAGAGAAAAGGGGGATGGAAAGGAAGACCTTTTTGTTTTTGATATTGTACAACTTCTCTACCTATATTGACCTTCTTATATCCTTTTTTTTTTAAATTTTTTTATTTTTTATAAACATATATTTTTATCCCCAAGGGTACAGGTCTGTGAATCACCAGGTTTACACACTTCACAGCACTCACCAAAGCACATACTTATATCCTTTTTGACGGAGAAGTTGATAGTTGTTCCATTTTTCTTTTTTTTTTTTTTTGCCCATAGGAACAACCTGGGTCAGTGAAATATTGGATTTGATCTATAACAATGGGGATGTGGAGAAATGTAAGCGGGACGCAATATACAAACGAGTGCCGTTCATGGAATTGATTGTTCCTGGAATCGAGAATGGTATTTTCCCTGAATTTTCCTGTTTACCATAGGGATAAATCCCCCTATCATTTCGTGGTGTTTGGAGGAGTCATGATGGACTGCTATAGACAGATCTTGGACAGTTAAATCCTGAGTGTTTCTAACAGAAGAGCAAGAATTCGGTTGTACTTAGAACCATATTATACTCCTCTTGCACCCAAAGATAATATCTGCATAAGAGGAGATTTTGACAACTATATATGTTTTCTTAATTGCACAGACGGAGCTCCTCAACATTTAAATGTACACTCGTTATATACAGAAAATTGTCTGATCCAATATAAAATCATGTCTACTGCTTGTTAGCTGACGTTCACAGGCTCAAGAAACAGAATTATGGATGATCTTGTATTATTAAAATTTTAAAAAATTAGTTATGAGCTTTATGGCTTAATTCAATCTTATAATTTGCATATAAGAAAGCTGGAGAGGGGTTTTGAAATCTTCAGTTCAGCTTCCCCATATAGTAAATGAGAAAAGAAAGATTAATGAAGGAAAAATTTGGATGTCTTGACATTTTCCTATTGTTGTTTCTGCCTCAGCAAGGTATTGTACCTGAAGATATTATGGACTGTCATTGTCTATTCTACATAGGAAATAAAATGGCGTAACTAACAAGAATTTATCATTTTTGATCCCATGGTAGATTTTATATGTATCTGAAGCCAAAAAGTTATTTCAAGTCATATGGTGGAGTTAATGTTTACAAAGTCTTAGAGTTTATTGCAATTGACCTTTATGATTCCACATTTATAATGTAGCTTAACTTCTGTGCTTATAGGTGTGGAGGACTTGAAAAACATGAAGCCTCCTCGATTAGTGAAAACACACCTGCCTGTTCAACTTCTTCCTTCTTCATTTTGGAAAAATAACTGCAAGGTAGCAACATTTAAAGAAAAAAAAATCCTTATTTGTGTTGAAATTTCTTTTACTCATCATGCAGATATTATAGTGGGATATTATAACCCCTGGGTAAATCATTGCAAAAATAATAGTGTGGTCACTACATACAAGGTTTGAAATAACACCAGTGGACACAAGTGCTATAGCTATATAGATACAGACTTAGTGCCCAACACTAAGAGTCACTCAGGTTTTCTGTTCTCTAAAATGCCTTTCTGTTTAACTCCCTTTACTTGGTATCTACTTTCAAATATTTAACATCTAAATATTTAAATAATGCTAGAACTGCTTCTTCAAGAATTCAATATAATTATAATTTACAAATATGGGTTTATAATTATATATTTTATATTATTTATATATATAATGGGTTCCTTTTTGGCTTCATTTTAAAATAACCATTTATTATTCAACTATAACATATATGGAGAAAAGTATGTAAATCTTAAGCATACAGCTTGATGAATTTTTACAAAGTGAGAATTCCCATGAAACCTGTACCCAGATCAAGAAATTGAACATTTCCAGCACCCCAAAAGCTCTGTTTCTTCACACTCTTCAAAGATAACCACTCTACTGAATGTTTTTATTATAAATTAGTTCGTCTGTAAAAGGAGAGTATATAATCTTGAATATTGAACTTATTTCATTTAACAGAATATTTATGAGATCAATTCTTATCATGCTGTCAACTTGTTTTTGTTTTGTTTTCTTTAATGTAACCTGCTGGTGAAAGACCCCCCCCCCCCCGCCCCCGTCGTTAAGTAATTAACTGCTCTTTTGTTGTGTAAAAGTACCCCTCCTCCCCTTGCAATGAAAAGACCCTTCCCCCAGGGTTGAATTCAATGTAACTGCTCTTTTGCCTTTCTGTAACCACTTGGCTTTTAGGGCATGACACTTGACTCCTGTTTGAACAAAATACCCTCTCCTAATAGCTGGGGCATGGTCACGTAGGCAAGGGGGGCTGCATAGTCCCGTAGGTCACGTAGGCAAGGGGGCTGCATGGTCATGTAGGTCTTTCACTGGGTCACAAAATGTGGTACCCTGAGCAAAAGTAGCATGTGAGACGAGCAAATGCCAGGCCCAATTCAGACCTATTCAATCAAAGATTATGGGGATGAGGTCCAGAAATCTGAGTTCTAATAAAACCTCCAGATGAATTTGAATCATGCTAATGTTTGAGAACCACTGATATAAGGAATTCCATTGTCTTTGTGAATATTTCCAACCAACTTACCCACCTTACTATTAATGACAGTTGGATGGTTACTATTTGGTAATTAAAATAGTACTTCCAACGCACATTCTATCTTTACTGAGGCAAGTAGAAACAGTCCTCCCTAAAGAATTTAGAGGTCATGATCACAGAAGAAGACAGTTGGCTCATTAACATAGTCTCTTGGTATCAAAATAGGAAGTTATTAGAAATGTTTATCTCAAAAAATTACATCAGCAGCAGTCTCAAATCTTGGAACTCTACACTCAATCTTTCTACCCACTCCTCTTTTATCCCAGAATATGAGAACTACTGTCAGGAATTCAGGGATATAAAATTTCCAGTTTCCTTTTCCCATCAACTGAAAGAAGAAAAGAAGAAAGCTGTTTCTAATTAGATGAAAGGAGATTTCTTCCTGAATACATTTTCCCTTAAGGTTTTATTTACTGCATGGATGCCTGGGGCCTCAGTATTGTTATTAGATGTACTTCAGGGGAGAAGTTAAGTTCAATGGATTTCAGTGGACTTGCCTGAAACCTAATTACCACTGAGACATAACAATGTCATTTCTCTTGGAAAATAGGCTCAAAATTTCTGTTTCCAAGAAGATTTTAGGGCTCTATCCATAAATGAAATTTTAATCTCACACCAAGTCATTATAAACAGCAATAATCATGTGATTGTGAACAGAATGAAGAATGTTTATTCATTATTGATTAAACATACCCAAATAATAACTTATTTTCAGTTCAAAATAGGACATTTTTTCAGCTTTAAAAATTTTACTTTAGGGGTGCCTGGGTGGCTCAGTTAGGTGTCGAACTCTTGATTTCAGCTCAGGTCATGATCTCAGGACCGTGAGATGGAGTCCCCCATTGGGCTCAGCACTGAGCGTGAAGCCTGCTATAAATTGTCTCCCTTCGTCTCTCTCAGAACTTCCCCCCAACTCAAACAAGTGTGCTCTCTCTCAAAAAAAACTAATGGTAAAAAAAAAAAATTTCTTAAAAAGCTTATCTTTTTAAGTTTTGTAACTTTTATTTTCCTTTGTGTATGTTTTAAGAAGTGATACAGAAAAATATTGTAAATTTAAGAACAATATTATCTCATTTTTGTTAATATTTAGTGTTATTCCTATGATACTTGGTTTTTTGTGTTTTTGGAGAAGTTCTTTTCAAAGGCTAAAGAGGAAATAGAAAAGAGAAAGTAAGCATTCTTGCAAGATAAGGAAAAGTTTACAAACTATTAAATAATATAAATGAAATCATGTTTTCCCATATCTCCCCACAGATGGTCTATGTGGCACGAAATGCGAAGGATGTGGCTGTGTCTTACTATTATTTCTACCAGATGGCAAAATTACACCCAGAGCCTGGCACCTGGGAGGAGTTCCTGGATAAATTCATGACTGGGAAGGGTGGGTTCAACTCTTACTTTAATCAAGGAGTTCTATAGAGAAAAGTCTTTTTTCAAAGAGGTAGAAAGGTCAAATATAAATGTGTTTATTATAAACCTAATATGTGCCCACGACTCTTCTAATGTTTTAAGAAGACTATAGAGGAAGCAGAATACATAGTTGTCCCTTCCCTTTAAGAACTTCTGGGGGTGGGGGACGCCTGGGTGGCTCAGTGGGTTAAGCCTCTGCCTTCAGCTCAGATCATGATCCCAGGGTCCTGGGATCAAGTCCCGCATCAGGCTCTCTGCTCAGCAGGGAACCTGCTTCCTCCTCTCTCTCTGCCTGCCTCCCTGCCTACTTGTGATCTCTCTCTCTGTCAAATAAATAAATAAATTCTTTAAAAAACAAAAAAGAACTTCTGGGGGAATATGTAATACAGATATTTCAGTCCTTTGCCTTATTGTTTCATTAGTGCTTAGTGACAATTTTTTTTCTTCTCTTGCTGTGCATCCATTGAATTGTTTTGATTTTACATATATTTCATCAACTCTCTTTTCTTTACCATTCCCTAATTTTTATTATATAAACTGAAAATTGTTGGATAAAGATTTTATCCTCAAGGATCTCTTTCTCTACCTGTGCATTCTCTCCTTCAGGGAGACATATTTATGCCAATAGTAGTAGCTCTACTTAAAGTTCTCATATAAACATTCTTCTATCAAGGCAAGAGCAGCCCAATGATTTCTTTCAAACTTTTACTACCCCTGCTACTTGGACTATTCTCTGTCCAAGAATAACTACTCATTCTTAACATTATCAAACCCCATTTCTTCTTCTTACATCCAAATATACTCTTCTTCCTTGGCAGTCCTTTCCTAACCTCTCCATCCCTAATATATTCTCTCCCTTTCTCCTTCTTCTATGAACTTTCCTGCCACTCTTTTCCAAGCAGATTGCAAATTCAGTGAGAACAGGGGGAATTAGCCTACCATCTCTCTTCCTTGAACTAATAAGTTTGTATTGATAATAAGGACGTGGAATAATATTTAACAATTATTTATGTAAATTTTTCTAATTTTCCAAACATTATATCTTTCAATCTAGTGTCGTTTGGTTCTTGGTATGACCATGTGAAGGGCTGGTGGGAGAAGAGGAATGATTATCGTATCCATTACCTATTCTATGAAGACATGAAAGAGGTAAAAGGCAATTATAATTTTTATTTTTTAAGGAAACCTAAGTTTCATCTTTTTTTTTTAAATCACATTTTCCTTTCTTCTTGGTCTATAAATATTACTAATCCCCTATCCTGGTAACGCTGCCTTGAAAATTGATCTTTTACTCAATTTACTTATTTTTACCACTACTGCTTCCTGCTCTAGTTCGGGCACCTATCTTAACTTATTTGAAATACCTCATGTTGCCTCTATTGTCCACTCAGAGAAAATGATCTTGAAATCTAAATAAGAGTATGCCTGCTGCCTTCTTCAAATATGTCAATGATTTCTGTCTATCTGAACTATAAAATCATTAAGATAATTTAGAGCTCAGCATTATGTAGTCCCTATCTCTCCAAATGTTTCTGGTTTCACTTTTCCTCTTCTTACTAAGTGAGCCTGCCTGAAAAATTTTTTCTCCACTATTTTCAAATTAACATTTTCTCTTCCTTCATGTCTTAATTTATTTTTTTTTAAGATTTTATTTATTTATTTGACAGAGATCACAAGTAGGCAGAGAGGCAGACAGAGGCAGGGGGGAAGCAGGCTCTCTGTGGAGCAGAGAGCCGGATGTGAGGCTCTATCTCAGGACTGTGGAATCACGACCTGAGCCTACGGCAGAGGCGTTATGCCACTGAGCCACCCAGGTGCCCCATGTCTTAATTTAAATGTTAACTCTCCACAGAGTTCTTTCATATCCATAGTGTCAAATAATTCACCTTCTATTATCTATTAAAATCCCTTTTCTTAATGTTCTTTTCATAACATCCACCACCACTTCTAATTATTTTACATATGTGTTTCTTACATTGTCTTGGTCTCCTTTAGTATAATGTAAGTTCCTTGAATGTAGGGATTAAAATTATCTTATTTGTGATTGTTTCCCCAAAGGGCCAGCACAGTGGAGAAAACATGTAATTTAATTTATAAAACATCTAGTTTTTATTTTTTCATCTTCTATCTGGTTATTAGCATGAAAATTAATTTGCTCTTCATTTTGATCAAACACTTCTTCTGATCTGGTTATTTAAATAGTCCATTTAAGAAGTGTTCCATATCTTCTAGATTGAATGTGTTTCAGGAAGCTTGTCCACACCTAAATTCCTTTAGATAACTATGACTACCCTTCATCTCTTATTTGAGAAATCTGTTCTATAGCCTCTAGGGAAACCACCTTACTCAGCTAAGGTGATCCCCTCTGGGAGATTCATTACTTAAATCCCTAGCTTCTTCTACATCCTGTTTAAAGCATTTTTTTTCCTGTCACTCTAGATTAAGGGGTGACATGTTACCCTAATTATGTGTCTAGAAACAACAAGTAGGTGTTGTTGGGGATTTTGAAGAGGATAGGTATTATCTGGAAAGAAAACTTCCCACATTAAGTATAATAAGGTCTTTAAGCAAAAGAAGTTTAGTCTCCTCAAATATGGGAGGAGAATCTACATCTGCTGGTGGAAAAGGCTCAAAATTACTGAAGGGTTCCAGAGTGGCAGTGCCATCAAATCCACCCCAAATATTCCCATTCCAAGCTTGAGCAGTGACCCTTTTCCCCATCACTCTTCCATTTAACTTTCACAGGATAGACCTGATACAACTGGGACTTCTCTGTGGTTCTTCCCCTTGAATAATTAAGATGTGTGTCTGATTTCCACCAAGTTCATTTCTGTTTCTACAAGAAATAGATTATTTTAGAGCCACTATAGAAACTCTGGTTCTATTTCCATGAATTGAGATGGGCACCTCAATAAAGCTAAATGGATTGCCTTTCTGCCTGACCGCACCAGGTCACTAAGACTATGGCTCTCAGTCTCACCTTTGTTTGACCACCAAGAAGATCACCTCTCCAGTGGGTAACAAGGCCCATACTATTTGGCCTGAGTGCTACTCTTAACCCTGTTCTTACATGCTATCCTTGAGTCTGAAGCATTGAGGAGGGAAATCATAAGAAATGAAACAACATGGGATTGGGAGGGAGACAAACCATAAGTGACTCTTAATCTCACAAAACAAACTGAGGGTTGCTGGGGGGGGGGAGGGGGTTTGGGAGAAGGGGTGGGATTATGGACATTGGGGAGGGTATGTGCTTTGGTGAGTGCTGTGAAGTGTGTAAACCTGGTGATTCACAGACCTGTACCCCTGGGGATAAAAATATATGTTTATAAAAAATAAAAAATTTAAAAAAAAATAAATACATCAAATATATCTCACATCTTCATCATTGCCTCTTTCTCTTCTCCACCACTCTTTGGCTGGAAATGGATAGGATTTTATCTACTTTCCTCCTCTTATATTCATACTATCAAAAAATCTATAAAAGAGTGAGGTAGAAAGAGTATCTTCTTTTCCATTATAACTTTTGGGAATAGGTGACTTTTTTTCTTCTCTTGTGACATAATTAACATGTAACATAATGTTATCAATGTAACGATTCAATATATGTATATGTTATGAAAGGATCACAGTAAATCTAGCTGACATAGTTATTTTTTTCTTGTGATGAGAAGAAGAGATTTTCTTGTGATGAGAAGATCTACTCTTTAGCAACTTTCAAATATACAATGCAGTATTGTTAACTATAGTTATTGTTGACTACAGTTCCTGATCTTAGAGGAAAAGCTTTCAGCTTTTCATCATCAAATTCATCATTGAGTATATTAGTGGTGCCCTTGTCATATATGGCCTTTACTGTTTTATTTTGTCAAATGCTTTTTCTGCACGTTTTGAAATACTCATATGATTTTCATCCTTCATTTTGTTAATGTGGTATATTATATTGGTTTGCTGATATTGAACCCCTTTTGTATCACCAAAATTAATCCCATTTGATCAAGGCATACAAACCTTTCACTGTGCTGTTAAATATTGTTTGCTAGTATTTTGTTGAGGACTTTTACATTAATGTTCATCAGATATGTTAGCCTTTAATTTTCTTGTATTGTTCTTATCTGGTTTTTGGTAATGCTGGTCTTGTAAATGTTTTTGGAATTGTTATTCCTTCTTCTACTGTTTAAAAGAGTTTGAGAAGAAAAGGAATGAGTATTAATTCTTCTTTCAGTGTTTGGTAGGTGGGGATTCCCTGGGTGGCCCAGTCAATTAAGCATCTGACTTCCACTCAGGTCATGATCCCAGGGTCCTGGGATTGAGGCCTGCATCTGACTCCCTGCTCAGCGTGGAGCCTGCTTCTCCTGCTCCCTTTGTACCTCTCCCTGCCCCAGCCCATCCATGATCTTTCTCTCTCTATCTCTCTCTCTCAAATAAAGAAATAAAATCGTTAAACAATAATTGGTAAATAACCTGTTCTTTATATTAGATATGATTTTAAAGAGGAAATCAAGGATTTTAAAAATTATACCTTATGATAATATTAGCTTGCACTATTACCATTTGTTATTCTGAAGGTTAAGTCTTTTTTGAGTGTGAAAGATTGAATATTAATCTGGTTTTTCTTTTTTGTACTTTTTGAAACAAAGTTATGGGTATTAAAGAAGACACTTGCTATGATGAGCACTGGGTATATATATATATAAGAGATGCATGGCTAAATTCTACTGAAACCAATATTACATTATATGTTAACTAACTAGAATTTAAATAAAAATTTGAAAAACAGACAAACAATCAAAATTTACTCTTCCTTTTAGTGGATGGTGGTCTGGCCAAGAATAGGACATGTACTTTGGAAAGCAAAATGAAAAGGGCACAAGAAATATAAAATAATTTCACCACATTGACATATATAGAACCATATTAAATGCAGTGTATATTTTATGACTAAATCTACCTGAAATAATTCTTTTTCTTTGTAATTTTTTTAGGATCCAAAGCATGAAATTCAGAAGTTGTTAAAGTTTCTAGACAAAGAACTCTCAGAAGAAACTGTGGATAAAATCATCTATCATAGCTCTTTTGATGTGATGAAGCAGAATCCAAGTACAAATTATACCACTGTACCAGATTTTGATATGGATCATTCTGTGTCTCCCTTCATGAGAAAGGGTGAGAAATCGTATACCAGTTTCTATACTGCTTGCTAATTACAGTCATGGAGGGTGTAGGTAGGAAACAAAGAATAATATTATAAGAAATGGAAAAAGATTGAGTATGCTGGCAAGAAAAAAAATAGGAACAAAAAAATCTTAGGTGAAATAATTTGTGGCAAATAAACTACAATTTCTGTAAGCGCAACATGTATGACAAATCTTCTGATGAGAAATGTTTAGTCAAGAGCCTATGCACTGATAAGCATGAGTCTTGGCATTCTTGGCAAAGAGTTCATTTTTCTGAACTCTCTAGATATTCTTCATATTCTTTAAAATTTTTACTGTGATGGGTAGCCAGATTAAATGATGTTAAGCATATCAAATGAATAATGAAAAGTGGCAATTCCTAGAGGTTCTTGTTATGATAAATCATTGATAAATCATATGGTAAATCATTGTATCTCAGTGTATAGTTAGGATCTTGAAAAAAATAGTTCCTTAATAAAGATGTGTTGAATTGAATTGTGTGTGTGTGTAAGAGAGAGAAAGAAAGGAGAGATTCTGTTAGTTGTTTGTGTAAACAAACAACTCCAAGGAGCACCTGGGTGGCTCAGTTTAGAGACTGCCTTCAACTCAGGTCCTGATCCCAGGAGTTGTGGGCTTTTTGCATGGTGGGGAGCTTGCTTCTCCCTCTCCCTGTAACCCTCTCCCTACTTATGCTCTCTCATTCTCTCTCTCATTCAAATAAATAAATAGATAAATAAATAAATAAATAAATAAATAAATAGAATGCCAAAGTTGAGAAATCCTGGGGTGGATTAATAAAGCTATTTTGGCATGTGTTCTTCCCTGCCCTTTTCCCCCTCCTAAAACTTGGCTTGCAAATGACTTCTGGATTACCTGTGAGAAAAGGCATTGTTTTTTGTTTGTTTGTTTATTTGTTTAAATTATTTTTGTTAACATATAATGTATTATTTGCCCCAGAGATATAGGTCTGTGAATGATCAGATATTCTTTGCAAATGTTATGCTCTTTGTCTTTCCTTCAAAGTTTTAAGATACAGTTAGTCTTTTGAAAATTGAGCAATCCTGAGAGGCTCAGTTGTTAAGCATGTGCCTTTGGTTCAGGTCATGATCCCAGGGTCCTGGGATCAAGTCCCACGTAAGGTTCCCTCTTCTTCTGGAAGCATGGAAGCCTGCTTCTCCCTCTCCCACTTCCCCTGCTTGTGTTCCCTCTCTTGCTATGTATCCCTCTGTCAAATAAATTTAAAAAATCCTTAAGAAAATTGAACAATCCTGTAATAATACATATGTTTAATTACATTTAACCCAGTCATTTTTAAATCTTACTTGATCATAGAAATTTTTTTCATAAATTACCACTTGATTTTGGAAAAATACAGTCTTAAAAGGACTGAAAAATTCTCTATTTTTTTGTTAACAATGCTATTAAGGCCAAAGAATAAAGATTTTGGAACACTGGATTTTCTCCCAGTGACGTTTCTTGAAATATGGAAAGGATTATTTATTTATATAAGATACTGGACAAATCCTTATTTGTTTGTACTTTGTTTTTTTGTTTGTTTGTTTGTTTTGTTTTGTTTTGTTTTTAAAAAACTAAGAAGGCCCAGGAGTTTGGGAGTGAGGAACGGAGTTATTGAGCAGAAACAAAAAAAATTAAAGGATTAAAAATACACGTGTGGCAATTCAAATGAAAACTGATCTAAGAAGGAAATTTTATAGTAGTCTCAAATACACCATTTTATCTTTTTTTTCAGGCATTTCAGGTGATTGGAAAAATCAGTTCACTGTAGCCCAGTATGAAAGATTTGAAGACGATTATGAAAAGAAAATGAAAAGGTCTACACTACGGTTTCGTTCGGAGATTTAAGAAATCCTGTTCTTCCTCCGACTCCTTTAGCAGGCACTTAAATTACAAAAAAAAAAAAAAAATTCTTTGAACATTTAATGACAAAAATTCTGTATGTTAATATTTCTGTATTTACTAATATTCGTGCTTTGTAATAGAATATTTAAAGAATTTCAAAAGCTGCATATGAAAAACCAACACTGTCTGTACAATTTTAATCACCTTCCACAATGTTCTTACTATTCTGAAAGACAAAATAATAAACTGAAGTTTAAAATCGATATATGTATATCTGCTTTATTTTTTAAATTCAAGTTCTGGGTCATTGGACTTGCAAAGAAGATATTTAGGTGGTTCTTCAAAATGGGTGGATTAGAACCAAAGTATTCTTTTAAATAGTCTTTAC
This sequence comes from Mustela lutreola, assembly GCF_030435805.1. Taxonomy (NCBI): domain Eukaryota; kingdom Metazoa; phylum Chordata; class Mammalia; order Carnivora; family Mustelidae; genus Mustela; species Mustela lutreola. The sequence continues at coordinate 11,874,568 of NC_081290.1, forward strand.
TTTCTCTTTGTTATATGTTTAGAATGATACCAGTGTAATATAAGGTTGATGACATCTTTGTGCCAGGATTTCACTAAAAAGTATTGCCCTAGAATGTTTTACTATAGATTACATTTTGGATAGTTTATCAATCAATCTTTGTCTCCTGTATTGTTTATATGTTAATGATCTTAAGCAACAAGAAAATAATCAACAAACATGTTACCAAATATTGCTTGTATAATAATGCAGCAGTTACTGTCAGAGAAAAAAAATCATTAGTTACCATAATAACAAACTAATAAATTGTGGGGTGCCTGGGTGGCTCAGTGGGTTAAGCCTCTGCCTTCGGCTCAGGTCATGGTCTCAGGGTCTTGAGATCGAGCCCCGCCCGGATCAGGCTCTCTGCTCGGCAGGGAGCCTGCTTCCCCCCTGTTTCTCTCTCTGCCTGCCTCTCTGCCTACTTGTGATCTCTGTCTGTCAAATAAATAAAATCTTAAAAAAAAAACAAAACTGATAAATTGTGTATGAATCATGTGCCTTGGAGATAACAAAGTACAAAACATGGATCCTGAATTCAAAGAACTTTAAACCAGGTTAGTAATAAAAAGAATATACAGAGAAATAATTGTAAGAAGAACTGAAAAATTAGCCACAAAACCAAGAGCTGACATTTATGGAGAGGTTACTATGGACCGAACACTGTGCTATGCTAGACACATGGCTTTACTTCAAGTGATCTTCATTCAATTCTTCAAGGTATTCTAATTTTTCCCAGTTTTAGTGCACCTAACCACACATGTCAAATATTGAGTAAAAGCATAAAGAAAGGACACTTTGCTTTCGGATTGCTTTTTAACATTCACTCTTCTCTCCACTTTCCTCACTAACTTATCCTCTGGGCTCCCTCTTTCATGTTCTCAAATCCTTGCCATGGCATCTTAATCACACCTCATGACTTCCAGCTAATCCAGATGTGGTTAAATTTATAACAATTACTGAAAATCTTCTCTGGTGGAGAAAATAACAGATGCTCTCAAGTTTCATGAATTTTGAGACAATAAGAGAAACTATTTTGCTTCAAAAACCTTAAGTTAGAATAAATAATAAATATTCTTGGATTTTTTTCTTGACTATGATATATACACACAGTAGAGATTTAATAATAAAAGAATCTGTATTAAATGCTACAAACCGAGTTTTCAAACTTCTTTTTATCCATATTTATTTCCTATTTTGACTTACCTTAGATCTTGAAGTATCTTCACTTTTCTTTACCTTATAGATATTCTTAATAATTATGACTGGGACACCTTTTTATTCATAACTATTATAATCTCTTATGTTTTTATCAACCAGGTCTTTTACAACCTTCAACTATTCTAGTTTTATAATAACCATCAATACCTCTAATTTGAAGAGAGGAGATCTCAATTTACTGAGATTAGTAGTTGAATGATTGAACTTGGAATATTCATAAGCTCTATCAGGAAATATGATACTTACACCTTGAGAACCCTATATTCACCTAAAACAATTAAGACAGTTGCTGTGATACTACTCTAGACAGAGCTATGTGACAACTTTTAAAAATAAAATAAAAAAGAGCATATATTTAAGATTAAAATTGTAGGTTGTTGCTTTTATGTTGCAGTGAATGATGTATAATCACTTTTCTTATGATATTAATTTAGCAATCTAATAACCTACTGATACATCATTATAAATAGACCTATACTGGCTGATTACATAATTTTAAAAAGTATGAAAAGTATTTCATAAATTCACTATATTATAATAAACTATATAATATTTTAAGATTATGCTATAATATAATGCTAATTATATTGATTATAACATTATGATACCATATTATCATTTTATATAATGTCAGAATAATGTGTGTGTGTATGTGTGTGTGTGTGTGTATATATCAACCTAGGTAATATCTTAGAAGCTTTATTGCTTATAGAAAGCCTGAAGAAAGAACGGAAGAAATTGGAGTTCTCCTAGGGAAGAAGAATATGAATAAAAATATGTATGATTCGAATTCATGCATATTCTATTCAGAACATCAACATTTAGGGGCACCTACGTGGCTCAGAGGGTTAAGCCTCTGCCTTCAGCTCAGGTCATGGTCTCTGGGTCCTGTGATCGAGCCCGCATTAGGTTCTCTTTTCAGCGGGGACCCTGCTTCCTTGTTTTTCTGCCACCTCTCTGCCTACTTGTGATCTCTCTGTCAAATAAATAAACAAAATATTTTTTAAAAATCTTTAAAAAAAAAAAAGAACATCAACATTTAGAAAAATTAAAACTATAAAAATAAAGAGAATTTTTGAGGTGCCTGGGTGGCTTAGTGGGTTAAAGTCTCTGCCTTCGGCTTGGGTCATGATCCTGGAGTTCTGGGATCAAGCCCCTCATGGGGCTCTCTGCTCAGCAGGGAACCTGCTTCCCTTCCTCTCTCTCTGCCTGATTCTCTGCCTACTTGTGATCTCTGTCTGTCAAATAAATAAACTCTTCAAAAAAATAAAGAGAATTCTTAAGGGATCATTAAAAGGGACTGTTTCTCTAATCCACACTTTCTTATACTTCCTTTTTACTGGTTTCCATCAACCAAGTAATGAACATATGTATCTATGTTTCTATCACCACACTAATCAATGTTAGAAACAAACAAAAAAACAAATGCAGAGCACATGGCTTCTTTCTTTGTGGAGCTTACAAATGAATAGGTCAAAGAGAGATATGAGACTTTAATTATCTTGTTCAGACATGAAATATCTCAAAAATTCTGGTATGATATTTTTTTCAGCTGTGAGAGACAGAGTATACATTGCCTGCCAACATTGTTTTTGTCTCTAGGGAGAAAGAGGGGGCATTTTTCTTTAGAATTTTATAAATTAGAACTTTCTAAACAACTAACTATCACTGGTCTATATGCCAAAAGATAGGGACCAGGAAGATGTGGAGAGAATTATTAGAATCAAAACAATAATATATATGGACCAGAACTTTCATATTAAATGTTAATGAAAACAAAGGAAGAAGTCATTAAAATACTTTTAAAGATTAGTAAGACAGGGAGAGAAGGAGGAGGAAAAGAGGAATGAGAGAGAGAGAGAATTCTATTTTATACGTGTGGTCTCTCTACTGCAAGTCTACTGCATCCAAAGAGGCAAAGAAACTTAACCTTCCGTTGCTTCCAATTCTTTAGGGAGATAAACATTTTTAATATGAAAAATTAGTATTTCTCTCTAAATCTTTTTAGCAAGAAAATTATATATGATTCCTTAAACATTTTAAACCTAAATCAACTAGACTAATGAATCCTGTCCATTAGTATTTTTATTTTTCAAAGTGGGAAAAGAAACATAAATACTATGCTAAAGAAAGTGGAAAAACATTAAATTTTTTTTTAAGATTTCATTTATTTATTTGACAGAGATCACAAGTAGGCAGAGAGGCAGGCAGAGATAGAGGAGGAAGCAGGCTCCCTGCTGAGCAGAGAGCCTGATGCGGGGCTCAATCCCAGGACCCTGAGATCATGACCTGAGTGGAAGGCAGAGGCTTTAATCCACTGAGCACCCAGGTGCCCCAAACATTAATTTTTTTTTTTAATCTCAAGCAAGGACTTTAAGAAAGTCCTTGTGAAAATATAAGAGTTTATAACTTTAACCAAAATGTATGGAGGAATCCCTGAAAAATTTTAACCAATATTGTCACAGCCAGATTTATTTTTTAACTTAAAAAATGGATATTTTATATATACTCTTGGCATAATATTTACATATAAAATATATGAAACATGTATATAATTTGTGTCTATAATTATACATAAACACATGTTAATTATCTACCATCCTCACGCAGAATAGTTTTCCTGTCCTAAAAATCCCATTTTGCCTATTCATCCCCTCTTCCCTACTAATCTCTGCCAAAAACCAATCTTTTTACAGTCTCAATAATTTTGCCATCTTCAGAATGTCATAAAATCAGAATCATAGAATAGATAGCCTTTTCCCATTACCTTCCTTCACTTAGCAGTGAGCAATTAGTTTTCCTCCATGTCTTGTTACGGCTTGCTAGTCCATTTCTTTTGAGTGCTGAATAATACTTCATTGTCTGGACTTTAATTATCCATTCACCTACCATAAGATATTTTAGCTGTTTCCAACTTTGGGCCATTATGAATAAAGCTGCGATAAACATCCTTGCACACATTTTCATATGGATATAAATATTCAGCTTTTTTTTTGGAAAATGCCACAGAGTGTGGTTGTTGGATCAGATGATAAGAGTGTGTTTAGTTTTAGAAGTAACTGCCAATGGGGCACCTGGGTGGCTCAGTGGGTTAAAGCCTCTGCCTTCAGCTCAGGACATGATCTCAGGGTCCTGGAATTGAGTCCCACATCGGGCTCTCTGCTCAGCAGGAAACCTGCTTCCTCTTCTCTCTCTCTCCGCCTGCCTCTTTGTTTACTTGTGATCTCGCTCTGTCAAATAAATAAATAAAATCTCTTAAAAAAAAAAAAAAAGGAACTGCCGAATTGTCTTCTGCAGATGATGTGCCATTTTGCATTCTCACCGGCAATGACTAAGAGTTCCTTTTGCCAGGGTTTGATGTCAGGATTCCAGATTTTGGTCATTCTGCTAGGTTTTTTTAAGTGGTATCTCACTGATATTTTAATTTGCGTTTCCCTGATGACATATGATGTGGGAGAATCTTCTCATATGTTTATTTGCCGTCTGTGTAATTTCTTTGCTGATGTGCATGCTAAGGTCTTTGGACCCTTTTAATTGGGTTGTTTGTTTACTTATTTTTAAGAGGTTTTTTTTGGTTCATTTTGGAAATTAGTCCTTAATCAGATATGTCTTTTGCAAATATCTTCTTCCACTTTGTGGCTTGTCTCTTCATTCTTTCTTGTTTCAAAGACCAAAAAATCTTTTAGATCTAATGAATTCCAGTTTATCAATTCTTTCTTGTGCGGACTGTGCCTTTGGTGTCATACCTTAATAATTGTCACCATACCTAAGGTCATCTAGATTTTCTTCCTATGTTATGTTCTAGGAAGTTATAGTTTTTCATTTTACATTTAGGTCTGTGATCCATTTTGAGTTAATTTTTGTAAAAGATATAAGGTCTGTGTCCAGTAGCTTGCAGTTTTAGAACAAAATTTATATCACTTTTCAATGACTTGCTTGGTTTGTGGCTTCAAGTCTGTTGTAATTGATCTTAATATGCCTAATAATTTTTTTTCTGATTAGTATTTTGCAGGTCTACCTTTAATATCCTTTTATTTTTAGTCTTACTCTTCTTTATGCTTTATATATTTTCTTGTTAAAAAAAATACTTTTGCTGCAATTTTTTTCCTGATCTAGTCATCTGTATCTTGATGGTAAATTTAACCTTTTTTTAAATTACAATTGCAGATACATTTGGATTTATTTCTGCCATTTTATTTTATACCTAAATTTATTCTCTTTCTCATTTTCCTTCTGTCTACTTTCACCTTTTTTCTTACTTCTTGTTTCTTTTGGATTGATTTTTACCTATTCATGCTTCCACTTCTACTTTTTGGAAGTTATATGCTTTATTATCATTATTATTAGTTTAGTAACTCCTCTCAAAATTTTTCATGGGTAATTAACAAGATTTAAAAATAATCAAAATCTTGACATTTTCCTTCTAATTAATAAAAGGAACTTAGAATCCTATGTAACAATCCATGCATCTCTTCAACTAATATACTTATTTTGTTGTATATTTGATTTTTTTTTTTTAAGATTTTGTTTATTTATTTGACAGATAGAGATCACAAGTTGGCAGAGAGGCAGGCGGGGGAGGTGGTGGAAAGCAGGTACCTCGATGAGCAGAGAGCCTGTTGTGGGGCTTTATCCCAGGACCCTGGGATCAGGACCTGAGCTGAAGGCAGAGGCTTTAACCCACTGAGCCACCCAGGCATCTCTCTTATATGTATGTAAGTTTTGCCATATATTATTAATCCTATAATTCCCAGGTGGTTTTAGTTTTATACAATTATAATTTGTTCATAATTACCATCATGCTTTCTCAGCATTCTTTTTTTTTTGTTTTTTTTTAAAGATTTTTATTTATTTATTTGTCAGAGAGAGAGAGAGCACAAGCAGGGGGAGCAGCAGGCAGAGGGGAAAGCACACTCTCTGTTGACCAGTGAGCCCCACCGGGAGCTCGATCCAAGAAACCTGGGATCATGACCAAGCAGAAGCCAGACACTTAACTAACTCAACCGCCCAGGCATCCCTCACCATTCCATCTTGATCCTCAGATCTTCCTACCAGGATTGCTTGCTTTCTTCTTGAATTTTATTCTTTAACTTTTCTTGTAGTGAAGTTCCACTGGTGGTAAACTCTTAGCCTTTCCTTAAAGGCATAAAATGTCTTTAATTTAGCCTTGCTGTTAAAAAAAAAAAAAAAAAAATATATATATATATATATATATATATATATATATATATATTGCTACACACAACTCAAATTGCACAGATATTTTTTCACAATATGTCAGTATGTTATTTTATTGACCCTGGATCATTGCTTGTGAATCTGATGGGCAGCCCAATTGTTATTCCTTTATGGTTCATGTTTTTCTTGTTTTTAAGATAGTTCTTTCATTTTGATTTTGCAGCTTCATAACTGGATTTTTAAAAAAATATGTATCATGTTTGCAACATGTTGTGTATCTTGAGCCCAGGATGCCACCACATATTTCATACGTTCTGGAAATTCTCATCCATCATTTTTTTTTAAGATTTTATTTTTTATTTATTTGACAGGCAGAGATCACAAGTAGGCAGAGAGGCAGAGAGAGAGAGAGAGAGAGGAAGGGAAGCAGGCTCCCTGCTGAGCAGAAAGCCTGATGTGGGGCTTGATCCCAGGAATCTGGGATCATAACCTGAGCTTAAGGCAGCCGGTTAACCAACTGAGCCACCCAGATGCCCCTCATCCATCATTTCTTTAAATAACTTATCTTCCCTGTTCTTTCTGTTCTCTCCTGCTGGAACTTTAATTACACATATGTTAGAATTTCCTATCTTATCTTATTTTCTACATCTCTCTCCTTTTACTCTTTTCATATTCTCTCTTGCTGTCTTTCTTTTTAAGGACTATTCAGTTTTTTAGTGTTGTTCAGTTGTACTGTTTTGTTGTATGACCATCTACTGAATTTTTTATTTCTATGATTTTAATTTTTAAAATTGTCTTTCAGTGTGTTCTTGCAGCTGTATAGTCATTTTAATCGTTTAATTTTTATTGATGTCTTATTTCTTAAAATATTTTATCATAACTAATTTAAACTGATAAAACCAATACTTCACATGTTAAAAAACTTAAATCCATCATCTTTGTTTCTACAATCTCTTTTTTTGTAGTGGATTATTTTCTCCTATACTATGCAGTTTTATTGTGAGGTAATAATTGGGTGAGCTTTACATATTAGACTCCTGTCCAATATGAGAGACCCATATTTAAGATAGTATTCTTTAGAGAATATTTGTATTTGCATTAATATTTGAATTAGGCATGAGTGGCTACTACTAACCTGGATTCATTTTACTGCAGCTTTAATAGCCAGGCTTTAACTTGCAGGTCTATGGACATAATGCACATTTGATCACAGACTCACACGAAGGCAGGCTTATGGTAACAAATTCTAATGCAGTATTATAATATTATCAATTCACAGTCTTACCAGAAAGAGGCATCTTTCACTGTGGGGTTGCCCTGATTTCATTAGTTCTGCAATATTTGCTGTGATAAATTCTATTTTATCCTGGAGAGATCTTTTTTTGAATATTTGTTTGCTACTGCTAAAAATTCTGTTTTGTGTTTTCATTCTTTCCTTCTGATTTCTAACAGCTCCTGGTGACCAGAGCTTAGATGACTACATCATGGTACAAAATAAAAGATTTTATGCATTCTTTGCCAAAAAAAACCTTTTTTTTTTTTTTTTTTTAAAGGACCACATAAAAATTTAAAAATGCAATTTGAAGCAACATTGGCTTTGGGTTTAGTGATAGAGTGTGGCGGTTTTTATTGCAAGTAGCACTCCCAAAAATGTGCCCATGAGGGGCATCTGGATGGCTCAGTTGGTTAAACATGTACCTTTGGCTCAGGTCATGAGCCCTGAGGCCCTGGGATTGGATCCAGCCCCAAGTGGGGCGCCCTGCCCCGTAGGAAGTCTCCTTCTCCTCCCCTTTTAGCCCCTCCCCTCCATTCCTGTGCTCGCTTGCCCTCAAATAAATAAATAAATAAATAAATTTATTTGAAATGTGCCCATGAAACCAGACACCATTAGTATTTAGCTGGAGCGAAATTGGGAAAACAAAAGAAACTGTTTTGTATTCAGCAAACTTTATTATGAATTCTTGCTGAAAAATATGAAGCCATATGTTCTGTTTCACTCTGACTGTAAACACTCTGGCAACGTCAAAAAAGAGTAACATCTGTGCCAATATGGTTCTGACAGTCAAATAATTTGCACGAATATGCGTGCTCCACTTACAGTACCTTCGTAGAAATCTGCTAAAGATTTGAATATGAGACCTGAGAAATCAAAACCTTATTTTAACTGAGCAATCCATGGTGTGCTTTGCTTTGGAAAGCAAGTTCTGAATGAAACAGAAGTTACAATTCTTGTCCCTGAGTCTGTAGTACGAGTTTCTACGTCCAAAGCACTATGTGGGGGGCGCCTGGGTGGCTCAGTGGGTCGTGGTCCCGGGGTTCTGGGATCCCGCCCGCCTCGGGCTCTCTGCTCAGCGGGGGGCCTGTTTCCTTCTCTCTCTCTGCCTGCTTCTCTGCTAACTTGTGATCTCTGTCTGTCAAATAAATAAAATCTTTTAAAAAAAAAAAAAAGCACTACGTGGGCTTTGAAATTCCTGAGAGCAAATGTGAACCGTGTCTAGAGGAGTGGATGCATCAAGGGTCTGAGTTTTGGGGGGTGGGGCTATTCAAAGAAGCCTGGCTAGAGAGGGGAAAGAATGCAGACACGCAGGGACCCTGTAATGGCACATATCGGTTCATAGTAGCAATGCGGAGTATCCCGACGGAGCCTCCTGAAACAATGAAGTGGAAAACCCCAAACATAATTTCTAGGGGCTGCCCTCTAAAGCCAAGTAGATCTAGCAGAGTTGAGAGGGAAGCTGACTGTGGGTGGCAATTCCATGGGAATGAAATTATCCCCGCGGTGGATAAAACTCTGAGCAGAACTGCCTCTGGCTTATTAAAAATCCAGTGAAATTGCTCATTTCGCTCTAGTCGCTGCTCGCAAGTCATATCCAATGCTCCGGCCCATCCTGCTATTGAATTAAAAAGTGAATGCAGGAAGAATGATGATACAAGTTCATACTCGCTTAGTGGCGCCTACCATCGGAGCACGGTATGAAGCACTTTACAAACACTTTTTGAAATTTGCACATTGTCTTTATGAATTTAGTACAGTATTGTCCCCTTTTTATATAAAACAGGACTGAAATATAGCAATGGTATGTAGCTTCCCTAATGCCCAATAGCAGAAATGGTATTTGAACCTAGGCAATTCTGTTTTGCTACACAATCCTACGTCATTCTGACCAAAGTTAGTGCTTTATAACTTAAAAAATTGGCACTAGACAAATTAAGGAATATTTCTCAGGCCATCCTGATAACAAAGTGACAGAGACCAGGTTAAACCTTTAGTTCTGACCTCAGCTCTGAATATCTATCTTAACTGGCTGAAAATGGTGCAGACCAGATAGTGAATGGAATTTTTTTTTTAATTTTTTTAAGATTTATTTTATTTATTTGTGACAGAGAGCAGGGGAAGAGGCAGAGGGGGAGAAATCTCAAGCAGACTCCCCACTGAGCATGGAGCCTGACATGGGGCCCAAGCCCACAACCCTGAGATCATGACCTGACCTGAAATCAAGAGTCTAAAGCTTAACCAACTGTGCCACCCAGGTGCAGTGGTGAAGTGGATTTAAAAATGCAGGCAGGGGGGGCACCTGGGTGGCTCAGTGGGTTAAAGCCTCTGCCTTCGGCTCAGGTCATGAGCCCAGGGTCCTGGGATCGAGCCCCACATCGGGCTCTCTGCTCAGCAGAGAATAAATAAAAATAAAATCTTTAAAAAAAATCTTTAAAAAAAAATGCAGTCATGACACAACAAAACAGATTATATCCTAGACAAAAGACACACAATGTGAATGAGGTGAGGGTGTGAGTTATAATACACATTCTATACTTTCTTCACCTTTACCCCTTACAGATTTTCAGGCTGTCTCAGAGAGTTACAGTTCTTTAGGAAAAGTTAAAAAATAATACCAGGAATAGCAAATACATGAGTCATATATATTTACAGAAGTTTGAATCACTATTTTGTTTACTTCCTGGTTAAATTTCTTTATTATTTTCTAACAGTGAGATATTTATAAGGTGTATATTCAAATCGCTACATCAATTAATATACTATAGTCAAGTGACATGACATTAAGTTCTTTATTTATTTAGAAATATACAAAACCATAAAACTCCTCACAGTTAACAAATGAATCTGAACTTTGGAAAGGCCAATAACTATAAGATATAGTAACACCTTGAGTTTACCAAAAACAAAATGAAAATTTTATTATTACACTTTTTTAAAGAAAAAACACATTTTATTTCATGAAGGTAAAACTAAAACAACCATTTGTTTTATATTTCAAATAGTCATAAAGAAAACATCTTAGACTAGTTACTCTTTGATATGTTTACCTCATTGAGTTATAAGAGTTAAAATTCCTAAAAGCATTAATAATACAACTTTTTCTAAAGCAGTAAATGATGGTAATTATTTGCAAAAGCAATTTGAGTAAAAAATCTAGAATGTAGGTGATTAAGAGACAGCAGAAAACTATTCTAAGAACTTGTTCAGCTATGAGATTAGAATTTCTGAAAATATCTTTAAAAATTGGTTTTATAGTATTTTTGACTCGGTTGTTGATGTATGTTCAAAAAACCACTTAATCAGATACACAAGTTATTAAGTATCCATTTTTTAAAGAGCTTATACCAAGCAACGTCTTCAGTAGGAAATCTTGCCCAACCACAGATTTTCTAAGGCCTTGGGTAGACAGAATTGTGATATGGGGCAGGTGTCTACAAAGTTTTAGAGATCAGAGAGGGAGAAGTCATGGGGCAAAGGTTGAGATATTAAAGTGCAAGTTCAATGTTAACAGGACATATCATTTCCATGTTTTGCTGAGATAGCTGTGAGGGAAGTCTCAGGCCAAAAACTCACTTCCTTCAGGGAGCTTTTTTTGTTTCTTTTCCAGGAAATGGAAACCACAGGCAGAAGTATGGACAGTGGAGGCAGCTGCTCACCTTTCTGCTAAAGGAAAGAAAGAGTCAACCTGTGTTTTTACTTGCTTCTTCATTTATTTGGGATAAGAGGAGGGAAGGTCTTTGAATCAAGCCCTTTAACCTTATGATGAACAAGAGCAGGATTACGCTCCTTGCGTGTTTGTGAGTCAGACTGTGTGTGTGTTGGCCTCGTTCCTAGGAAAGCATCTGTTGTATCCTCCCTCTCTGCCCAGAAAGGGAGTGTGTGTGTTGGGGTGGGGGAGGAGTGTGGGGGTTGTGGTTAAATTGGAAGAAGACCAGACATCACTTAGGAAGTTTTCTTATTTCCTTCTCTGGGGGCAAGAGAAGGCCAGAGTGATATACAAAACCACAGCTGTCAAACTGGGATTTTCTCTTTGGCACCTAAAAAAGTCAACACTGCTGTAACACCCAAGATTGCAACTTTTGGTACTGAGACATTCACACTCTATTGTTCTGTAAAATCACTTTTACTAACAATGAGAAAGAAAAAAGAAAGGATATATACCCACACACACAGCCCCAAGAACCTTGTCTTGCCTAACCAGAAAACATCCCTTCTTGAGGAAGAATATAATATATATTTGATTGGTAGCAGTTATATATGAGAATTTACTTCTGTGCTCATTTTGGTTTCAGTAGAGTTTAGCCAATAAGCGACAAGTAAGTGGAAGAATTTGAACTTGTTTACCTTTCAGATACAGAAGTTCATGATCTCATCACTGTACTATGTTCTCATTGAAGGCTGTTTACTTGGACTTTGGGCCAAATTAGCAATTAGAGATAAAAATAATTATGAGATTAATTACATGCTAGTATTTATTAAACACAATTGTCTAAGTAAAATTAATCTACTTCCTGTATTTAGGACAAAAAATTTCTATTAATATATCATCTAACTATGGTTATTAACATAAATCTAAAAGCCTTTCATTCATCAAGACATTTAACAAGTCCATTCTTTTTTTTTTTTTAATTTTTTATTTTTTATAAACATATATTTTTATCCCCAGGGGTACAGGTCTGTGACTTACCAGGTTTACACACTTCACAGCACTCACCAAAGCACATACCCTCCCCAATGTCCATAATCCCACCCCGTTCTCCCAAACCCCCTCCCCCCAGCAACCCTCAGTTTGTTTTGTGAGATTAAGAGTCACTTATGGTTTGTCTCCCTCCCAATCCCATCTTGTTTCATTGATTCTTCTCCTACCCACTTAAGCCCCCATGTTGCATCACCACTTCCTCATATCAGGGAGATCATATGATAGTTGTCTTTCTCTGCTTGACTTATTTCGCTAAGCATGATACGCTCTAGTTCCATCCATGTTGTCGCAAATGGCAAGATTTCATTTCTTTTGATGGCTGCATAGTATTCCATTGTGTATATATACCACATCTTCTTGATCCATTCATCTGTTGATGGACATCTAGGTTCTTTCCATAGTTTGGCTATTGTGGACATTGCTGCTATAAACATTCGGGTGCATGTGTCCCTTTGGATCACTACATTTGTATCTTTAGGGTAAATACCCAATAGTGCAATTGCTGGGTCATAGGGCAGTTCTATTTTCAACATTTTGAGGAACCTCCATGCCGTTTTCCAGAGTGGCTGCATTCCCACCAACAGTGTAGGAGGGTTCCCCTTTCTCCGCATCCTCGCCAGCATCTGTCATTTCCTGACTTGTTGATTTTAGCCATTCTGATTGGTGTGAGGTGATATCTCATTGTGGTTTTGATTTGTATTTCCCTGATGCCGAGTGATATGGAGCACTTTTTCATGTGTCTGTTGGCCATCTGGATGTCTTCTTTGCAGAAATGTCTGTTCATGTCCTCTGCCCATTTCTTGATTGGATTATTTGTTCTTTGGGTGTTGAGTTTGCTAAGTTCTTTATAGATTCTGGACACTAGTCCTTTATCTGATATGTCGTTTGCAAATATCTTCTCCCATTCTGTCAGTTGTCTTTTGATTTTGTTAACTGTTTCCTTTGCTGTGCAAAAGCTTTTGATCTTGATGAAATCCCAATAGTTCATTTTTTCCCTTGCTTCCCTTGCCTTTTGCGTTGTTCCTAGGAAGATGTTGCTGTGGCAGAGGTCGAAGAGGTTGCTGCCCGTGTTCTCCTCAAGGATTTTGATGGATTCCTTTCACACATAACAAGTCCATTCTAAAGGTCGGGATTAGTGCTAGTGTATAGCACCAGCAAGTACAGTTGTGTATGTTGTACACTCTACAATTCCAGGTCATTCATATTGCATTTCTCAACCTGGTGTCCCTAAGTACAACTTGAAAGACAATTAGTTTATGAAGAGGAATAACTCCAGGTTTTGCTATCATCAAAGAACTTTCAACGGTATTAGACAAGTGGATGCCCTTGCTTTTGAAGACATCTAAAGAAAGAAGATTCAGATTCTGTCAACATACTTTTGGATATTTCCACTTAGTTCGCAATGTCAATAATTTTTATTTCTTGTAGATATTTCTTATCCAATAATGACCGTTCACTGCTATCATTCTTCTTGCTCATTAAAGATGACTAAGGTATACAGGGATGTCAATATTCAGATGAGGGACTTCTCCAGTTCTGAAGAGGGAAGTGAGGAGAAAGCATTTTGGTGACACATGTCAGTGTAACCTGCCTTCAGAGAGGGAAGTAGATTCACCTCCATCCTAATACCTGCCTTCTCAGGTGGATGACTATGATGACACAAGGAATTTCAAGGAAGTGACTCTTATAATTATTTCTATCATGGAAGGAAAACAATGGCTCTATGCCCAAGAATTTACAGGGAAGCAAAAATTGCCCAAAACATTGGCTTCTCCTTTCAATTCACGCATTTGTAAGAGGGGTAATTGAGAAAAATATGTATGTAGAAACCACTGGTATAAAAACAAGGAAATTGAAGAACATAGATAGATATTAGAGTATTAAACTGGTACTCATATCAGGAAAATAAAAACAAAAGTGGTCAAAATTTAAAAGGAAACTAGGAAAAATAACCTGAGCTAAGGATTACAAAAATAGCATTTCTAGTTTTTTTTTTTTTTCAGATTTTATTTATTTCACAGAGAGAGAGAGATCACAAGTAGGCAGGCAGAGAGAGAGGGGGAAGCAGGCTCCGGGCTGAGCAGAGAGCCCAATGCGGGGCTTGATTCCAGGACTCCGAGATTATGACCTGAGCTGAAGGCAGAGGCTTAACCCACTGAGCCACCCAGGCACCCCAGCATTTCCAGTTGCTGGAACATTGTCTCTCCCTTCCCATTTTTGAGGGTTGCTCCTTCAAAAATTTAGGACACCTAGGTGGCTCAGTCAGTTTAGCATCTGCTTTGGGCCCAAGTTATAACCTCAGGGTCCTGAATCTAAACCTGTGACACCTGGGGGGCTTCCTGCTTAGCAGGGATAATAAAATCTTCAAAAAAATTTAAAAATTAAAAATTTATGACATTTATTCAGTATTAATAGGTTCACGATTTGAGAATATTATTTTTTAAAATATGCAGTAAAGAACACCATCCACTGCAGTCACTATAAGCATGTGTGGCTACAACTTAGAGACTCTTTTCCATAAACAAACAAACAAATAAATAATTTTTTGAAAAAGGTTTTTTTCCTTACCAATGGTGATACAAAAAGCAAGCATGAATTCACCATTTCTTTGTAATCGCTTTGCATATGCAATTTTTAAAAGCATGACGTATTCTTTGTCTTCATGGAACTTACCTTCTTATAATATATGTAATAAAAGCTGCAATATATTAATAAACACTAAGGTATTATGCAAAGGTAAATTGCATGCCACAATTCCTGTCAAGAAAGGAAATAGAATTAAAGTGACAAGTTTGGGAAATATTTGTTCTATTTATGGAAGAAAAATGATTACTGTCCTTAAAATGTAAAGAGATCTTAAAATGATTAGAACATATATATTTTAGTAGAAAAATAGGAAAAAATTAATAAGTTTGCCTACCCCCTTAAAAACAACATTAAATCAGGATAGCCTAAAAAAAAGTCAACTCTGATATCAGTAACGAAATGCCAACTAAAACAATGAGATGACTGACGATTTTTGCCTAAAAGATTATATAATCCTATAAGGTTTGCCACTTTAAATGTTGGTCACTAAGATGGATAAAAGGTGCATTGGTATTCTGCCAATGAGTATTTAAATTAGTATGAATTTTACAAAGTACATACCTTTGATTAACAATTCTGCCTCTAGGGATGCCTGGGTGGCTCAGTGGGCACCTTTTGCCTTCTTCTGAAGCCTCTGAAGCTTCTTCCAGAAGCCTCTGCCTTCAGGTCATGATCTCAGGGTACTGGGATCCCACACGGGGATCTCAGGGTACTGGGAATCTCTGCTCAGCAGGGAGCCTTGCTTCCCCTTCCATCCTCTGCCTGCCTCTCTGCCTACTTGTGATCTTTCTCTCTCTCTGCCAAATAAATAAATAAAATCTTAAGAAAAAAACAAAACAAACAAGCAAAAAAATTCTGTTTCCAAAAATGTTTCTGAGGAAATAATTTTTCTTAATAGTAAAACTCGGGGTGCCTAGATGGCTCAGTCAGTTAAGAAACTCACTCTTGATTTCAGCTCAGGTCATGATCTCAGGGTCCTGAGATGGAGACCTGTGTCTCTCTTTAAAAAAAAAAAAAATTAAATTCAGCTTAACGTGTTATGTATAAAATAATTTCATTTCTGGGGGGCAATTTAAAGACTATTCTAAAATCCTTAGGTTTTTAGAATAGTCTTTATATACCCCAGTATTAATAGTGATTGTTTCTGTAGGTGAAATTTAGAACAAAGTTAAGACCATATTTTCTGTATCTTCTAGAATTCTTTTGCAATATGCAAGGATTATTTCCATTAATAGAAAAAAGCAAATATTATACAATGTTAAGTGCCTCTCAAATTTTTTTCTTTCCACCTGCCTTAAACGAATTTCCTAATATTTATAACACCTCATAGAATTTACTTATTTACTTATTTTATTGGGCAGTGGAACTGAAAGAATCTAAAATCAAACACTTCTGTTTAGAATGGTTGATGTGCACACAGGACTAATTTCAAGGAAAAAGGAATACATTCATTGTGAATCTTTTCACAAACCTTTCTTAATCTCTCTACCATCTCTAGTACTTAAGCCCACATGACTTGGATGTCATTAAGTTGTTTTCTGAAGTCGATTTGTTACCCAGTATTTGTAGCACCCTAGGCAAATGATTTATTTTATTCTATATTTAATCTGAAACTTCTCCTAGCTTCCACAGTTTTCTTCCAAATGAGTAATTTGATTTCTTTTGCGGTACTTTTTCCCATACAAAATAACCAAACAAAAAAATTTAGATTTGCATTGTAGCAGGTGATTTTATTCTTTAAAAAATAAATAATAAATAAAAGTTCAATAAACACGCTTTGTAAAGACAAATTAATGTACTGTTCTTTGTTGGAACATTATTTTTGTGTGTAGAAACAAAACCAAATGACTGAGAATTCAGCCCAAATACAGAAACCTTACCAGATGAACATCAGTGCCATACAGTGTCGATGGTTTTGTCATTATAGAGCAACCATGAGAAGTAGGGCATGTAGTGGATATTGTTGCCGTGTACATGTGTTTGGTTTTTTTTTTTAAAGATTTATTTATTTATCTTGTTTGACAGAGAGAGATCACAAGTAGGCAGAGAGGCAGGCAAAGAGAGAGGGGGGAGCAGGCTCCCTGCTGAGCAGACAGCCCGATGCGGGGCTCGATACCAGGACCCTGAGATCAAGACCTGAGCCGAAGGCAGAGACTCAACCCACTGAGCCACCCAAGCACCCTGTGCATGTGGTTTTGATGAAAGCTCCCACTCAGAGTCTGGTTTCTCTACAAAACCTGATTACATCAGGGCGAATGTATACACGCTTATTAGTTTGTACACTTTTAATGAAAACAAACATACAAACAAGAATAACAAAAGCCTAATTATTATATGGAAAGTTTCTTTACCAGTACTCTTTTCTTCTCATGTATTTGACACAACAGACTAAGGTAATTGACACACCTTTTTCTCTTTGCTGTGCCGACAGCATGGCCCATGTCTACAGCACATAACGTCGCCATTCCCTTATAAACCTAGGATGTGTAAACTCACAAGATAATTCTAATGTGGACTTCAAGTAATACTTAAGCAACTATTAATTTCTTCTTTTAGAATTTGTTTTTTCTTGTATTGATGCTAAGCCTGAATTATCTTAAAATTACAAAAATTCAGGTGATTTTTTCCCTTTAAGCTTCATATGATTGGATTTTATATGTTGCCAGTAGTATGATTATATTAGGTATTATTTAGAAACTTCTGACAGGACAGATGCCAAGGTTATAACTCATTTGTATCTCTGTAATAATAAATGCTGAATTTTTAACAAACATGTTAATAATAATAAAGTTTTTTGGAAAGATGCCATTGCCAGGATTGATTCTAAGCATGTTGTTTATACTAACTCATTTAATAATCAGAAGAACTACATAGAGAAATTAGAACCCTTGTGCATTGCTAGTGGAAATGTAAAATGGTACAGATATTACTGCTAATAGTCTGGTGGTTCCTCAAAAACTTTTAAATATTTATTACCATATGATCCAGTAATTCTACATATATCTGAAAGAATTGAATATCTGAAGCATATATCTGAAAGAACTGAAAACAGAATTTCAAAGAAAAATTTGCACCCCATATTTATTGTAACATTATTCATAACAAGCAAAAGACAAAAGCAGACCAAGTATTCGTCGATGGATAACTCAATAAACAAAGTGGGATTTGTACATATAATGGAATATTATTCAGCTTTAATAAGGAAGAGAATTCTGACACACGCTACAACATAAATGAACTTTGAGCACATTGTACAAAGTAAATTAAGTCAATCACAAGAAAACAAGTATTGTTTGATTCCACTCACATGAAATACCTAGAGTAGTCAAATTCATAGAAACAGAATGAAGAGTTGTCCAGAGGTTTGGGGAAAGGAAACTGGAGAACTATATTTTTATGGGTATAGTTTCAGTATTGTAAGATAAAAAAAGTTCTAGACATTGGCTACATTGGAATGTGAATATACTTCGTACTACTGAACTGCACCTTTAAAAATGGTTAAGGGGCGTCTCAGTGGCTCAGTCGGTTCGGTGTCAGAATCTTGGATTTGGCTCAAATCCTGATTTCAGGGTCATGAAATCAAGCCCCGGGCATGAAGCCTGCTTGAGACTCTCTCTTGCTCCCCCTCTGCCCCTCCTCTCTTTCTCATTCTCTCTCTCAGAAATAATAAATAAATAAATACAGTTAAGAGAGTAAACTTTATGTGATATGTATTTTTCCATAATTAAAGCTAAATAAGATGGCATTCTCCATCCCAATGGAACAATGGAAACACAGAGAGTGGTTGAAAATTGTGGCCTTATTCATAAAGCTGTGGATTACCGAGCTGGAGATTTAAAGCTCAGGGAGTCTAGTTCCGTAGACCACCCTCTTGGTTGTCCTACTGCTTTCAATGTACCTGATGTTGTTTTCCATAGCTTCACTAATAGCAGCGAGGATACCGTAATCATCTCTTTCACTGAGAAGTTTATTTAAGAAATGAAAGTATAATTCCTATAACTCCTGAGGTATGATTCCACAGTTCTCTAAATTTTGCCTGATTCCAGGCAGTCTTGATGTCCATTATTATCTTGCCTATGTAATGTTTTTAACAGCAATAATTCATTTTCAATCATGGATCTATATACCTAATTGAAAATACAATAACATGAGATTTGGTTTTGGTGGCCCACTGCTGCAAATGGAAGAACTGTGTTGATCCTGTGTTTTTGGAACGTGTCATTTGATTACATGAAGCCTGGCAGGAAGGGCAGGTGATCTGAGGGAGTCATTGGATTTATGGGCTTTATGTGTCATCAAAAGGAAAAAAAAAAAAATCCAACCTTAGTTTGCAGAATCATAAAATGGACGAATTAGCTCAGAGAATATCTCGGAAAAATTAGCAATTCTGAATCCCCAAAGAGAGCCAGCCTAGCATCACTATGCTCAATCTTGATGTTGTGCAGATTTGTGTACCGACACCCCACGCACATCAACGTTTTCTCCCTGTTCTGTCACAGACTCCTACCCTCCACACAAACCAAAAATGAAACAACACCAGCTCTCAAAGAAAAGTGGGAATCTGCTGGCAACATATTTTAAAGACATAAACACATTTTTTAAATCTCCTTAAACATCTGTAAGTAAAATGGAAGGTCTTAAAGGACGCCCTAGTTTCCTTCTGGGCTTTTTTGTATTTCCCAGCTCTGCATAGGTATAATCTCCATAGCAAGGCCTTGGTGGTTTTAGCTCTATCTGTCTTGTTAAGGGCCCTTACCTAAAGGGTTGATTACAGCAACTAGACCATGAGAGAATCTCACAGGGGGGCTCAGATAACAGGGGTTAGAGAACAGGAGCATATTTCTCGGGCAAAGTTTCTTCCCCTCCATACACAAGCTTCTTGTTTAATCCTTCTTTGTGTATATGTGACTCAGCATACAAAAAAAAAAAAAAAAAAAAAAAAAAAAATTACTGAGAGGTTGTAGAAATGATTAAAGTGTCAGAAACCATCAGTTCTACCCTGTTTCTGCTTGCTGAAATTGTTTAGTATTATCTTTAGTAAATGTTTATATATATTTCCCCTTTCCAGGACATTGGAAACTCAGGTTTCTTCCACGTGAACACACACAAACACGCTCACACACCCAGTGACTTTTCATCACAGTCAAAATTGCTAGAAGACATCCTTATAAACTGCAGAGAAGCAGCCGGCTCCCATACACGGATGCTTCAGATACTTCCCCTGTGCATTTCTCTCAGACTCTCTGCAACCCTGCGGAAACCGTCAAATCCAGGCGCTCTGAGTGTGCTTACATCGGGCCACCACCCTGATCCATTTCCTTCTCAGGGCTTCCTGGCTCCGCCAGCTGTTGAAATAGCACTACGTGCCTCTATGCGTGTGCATGTGTGTATAGCTCAACCTTTTTATATCTTAACTGTGTGTAAAGTCACTGATTACTACTCTCAGATCAAATCCTGGACTTACTTTTCTCCTGGGACAGAAGTGAGCCTCCCCAGTCTCCCCTGGCCCTGCTTTCCAGGGACTCCTACCAGCTCCCAGGGTTCTTGCCAGCACCAGCACCAGCACCACTGGCTGAAAACGAAAACTGAAAAAGGAGACTGGAGTGTGAGGTAGATTTTGCTTTTTAAAATCTCTTTTATTGAAGTTTTTGTCTGGCATCTGCAGAACATTTGGGCTTCTCGAGTGATTTCAGTTTTGAACACAAGCTTTCGATTTAAATGCTTTTGCCTAATTCCAATTTTCCCACAGGAAACTCAGTATTGTTTATGCTGTGCACAATCTATCAGGCTTTCCGTGATCACTTTCATTTTCCTAGGTTCAGCTGGACTTTTCTGAAGCATGTCAGGACTGGGGGTCTGGACTTCATTAGAGTGAAGAAAAATGGAAGAAATATTCTTTTCTCGGGGTGCCTGGGTGGCTCAGTCGTTGAGGGTCTGCCTTCCGCTCAGGTCAAGATCCCAGAGTCTTGGGATAGAGCCTCACATCATGGGGCTCCATGCTCTGGGGGGAGCCTGCTTCTCCCTCTCCTGCTTATGTTCCCTCTCTTGATTGTCTCTCTCGGTCAAATAAACAAATAAAATCTTTTAAAAGATATTCTTTTCTCTGGGGCGCCTGGGTGGCTCAGTGGGTTAAGCCGCTGCCTTCGGCTCAGGTCATGATCTCAGGGTCCTGGGATCGAGTCTCGCATCGGGCTCTCTGCTTGGCAGGGAGCCTGCTTCCTCCTCTCTCTCTCTCTGCCTGCCTCTCCATCTACTTGTGATTTCTCTCTGTCAAATAAATAAATAAAATCTTTAAAAAAAAAAAAAAAAGATATTCTTTTCTCATTAAAAGTACCATTCAGTTTTATTTTTTAACTTATTTTTATTTTTAAAAATTTTTAAAGATTTTGTTTATTTATTTGAGAGACAGGGAGAGAAAGGGAAAGAGAGAGATAGAAGGCGTGCATAAGCAGGGCTGGGGCAGAGGGAGAGACAGACTCCCCACTGACCAGGGAGCTAGACAGGGGCCTAGATTTCAGGACTCTGGGTTCATGACCTGAGCCGAAGGCAGACACTTAACTGCCTGAGCCACCCAGGTATCCCAACCATTTGGTTTTAATGCCAGGTATCTCCTTTAGTTTTTCCTGAGAGGTGTTTTCATTTCTCTCTCTTTCTTTCTTTCTTTCTTCTACTTTTTTTTTTAGCCATTGATCTTTTTAGAAGCCAATTCTAGACATTATAATTTTCAGACTATCACTCAACTAGGAAGACCTGTGGTGTCATGTAGCCTATCATATATAATCACATAAAACTGTCAGTTTGGGGTAGGATTCAAAAGATATATATAAACTAATATTTATAATTTTAAATGTCCCTCATAAACCATCTTGCAAGGTTTCTGGCTCAGTGACATTAGTTAAGTTATGTTTTCCAGGCTTACCCATCTGCATCTGTCTCCCCATGTAATTCTGAACTCCTCATCCATGGATCAGGACAAGTGCACATCAGGACTACTGCTCCTAGATTCCTGAATCGGTTACACCCACTTCTCAGATGTGACTAGGATGTATTCAGAATCAGCTGCCTTATTTTCATCTTGTTACTCATATCCATGCTTCTCTGACAACATTTTTGCAGCATGAAAAGCTTGAGGTTTTTGTTCAAGGAAGTTTGCTTTGTCAAAGTAAAATTTCCTTACAAACTGTGAACACCCTAATTTGTTAAGAGAAAATCACAGACACTTTGACTCTGGCGCAATCCCACCCATGGTAGATTTGCCCTATGACCAAGTGGCTCAGAGCTGGGAAACTCATCTATTTCTTGTTGCCACACACTTGTGTGCCTTTGAGCAGACTCTGAACTTGTTCCTTAATCTTATCCACAAGATGAAAGTAAGACTTATCATCAGAGTGGGTAGCCCAGTCAATACAATTTATTTTCTAGAAGACATTAATTCATTTTGATAAATCATTTATATATACCCTACATTGTTAAAGAGTAGATGAAAACTGGTTTATTAAGTCATGCTTTCCACTTTTCTTGAGCATGGCAATTACTTGGGGACTTTGTTAAAATATAAATTCTGATTCTAGATTGGGGCCTGAGATGTTGCTAACAAGCTCTCAAGTAATTCCAATAGTACATGGTGCTTGTACATGAACTGTATTTGAATAGCAATTGTGAACTGATTATATAAATATAAAGCAATAGTATAAATAAATCAAAATTAATAAAGAAATGAAAAAGGATGAGTGAAGACACGAATGAACCCAGGAATGATATTATAAATGTATAAAATAACATTAACCACCCACTAAGTAGGGAACAAATCTGTTAACATGATTTGTAGCAGACAATATAAAAATGGGAACTGTGCGCTCTGTATTTATTTGCTTTCCCCTAATAATCTGTATGTAGAGTAAGAGCTGTTTAGTGCAATTATATCACTACTGAATTTTCTATTTTGGAGCCAAAGAAGAGAAAGAGAGCCTCATGCATTTTCCTCAATTAATTCAAAATATAAAAGCATTCAAATGATATTTGGGATCACTATTTATGTTTATATAATCTGAGAAGAAACAGTTAAAAAGTTAGTAGAACAAAATGTTTCAAGGAGAACTGTTTCACTTATTGTGTGTAACTCAATCTAATATCCAAATATACTATGCTGACTTCTGCTATCCCTCATCCATCCTTCTATCATCTATCTATCTATCTATCTATCTATCTATCTATCTATCTATCTCTCCAGGCTGGGAGGTAACACTGTCCCCAAGATCAGTGGGATATGCATGTTCAGTCGTTCACTCATTCAGTTCATTCAACATCTACTTTATTTGAAGTACAGAGCTTACAGACTCCATTTCACTTCTTTCCACCTCCTGCTTCTGCTGGGTTCCTGACCAACCACATTATTTGTTTCCTTCCTGAGCCTGCTGAAATATTCCATAGTAACTCATGCTGGAGAATTTCTTTTACTAGACTCTGCCCTTGTGCTAGCAAGGGACTGCTAAGGCAACGAGACGTTCACCGCAAAACAGAAGATAATTAAGAAGCATACAGAAGGCAAACACTTAATATGGAATATTTAATATAATTTTCCTAAAATGCCCTGGCCACTCTGTTTTCATCAGCATCTCACTTCAGAAATTTGCCTGCTCTAAATTTATGTGTATCGTCCTGCGCAGAGGCTTTGTTATTCCATCAGTGGGTTCTTCTTCAAGCCTCTGAAGGACCCAGCTCCTTTACTTTATGAGGAGTAAAAAGATGCAAAATTTGAACTATTTTTCCTGTTTTTCTAGCATGAGATGCATTATGTTTAAGGAAACCCATGGTTTGGGGCATCTGGGTGGCTCAGTGGGTTAAGCCTCAGCCTTCGGCTCAGGTCATGATCCCAGCGTCCTGGGATCGAGTCCCACATCGGGCTCCTTGCTCTGCAGGGAGCCTGCTTCTCCCTCTGACTCTGCCTTCCACTCTGTCTGCCTGTGCTCGCTCTCGCTCGCTTTCTCTGACAAATAAATAAAATCTTAAAAAAAAAAAAAAGAAAAAAGAAAATATTTATGTGATAAAACTTCTGGGTGGCAATCTTTGAAGTCCAGTTATACTTATTTTACTAGCAGTAATAAGAGTTCATCTAAGACATTATATAATTCTAATTGTTATTAACTCAAACTTTATTCATATGTAGTATATATTATGTATTATTTTTTACTGACAGATTCTCAGAAATAAATGGAACAGTAGATTATGAAGAATGCTTTAACTTCTACATTTTACATTTCTTCTGTTTCTAGGATGTTCACAATCTATGTGTGTTGAGAGGAGGGTTGTAAAATGAGAAATAATAGTAAAAGCAAAGTTTCAATTACAAAGTTCAGTAGAGATGAAGTGGAAAAAATAAACAATGAGTCATTCTCCCTGATGGTCAATTTTATGTGTCAACTTTATTGGACCACAGGGAGCCCAGGTATTTGGCCAAACATTATTCTAGGTCTGTGAGGGTATTTCTGGAAGAGAGTAACATTTAAATTGGCAGACTGAATAAAGCAAATTGCCCTTTCTAATGCGAATGGGCTTTAGGCAATCAGTTGAAAGCCTGAATAGAATAAAAAGGCTGACCTTCCTGGGAATGGGGGAGAATTCATCTTGTCTGACTTTGAGCTGAGACATCAGCTTTTTTCTGCTTTCACACTCAAACTGAAGCATTGGTTGTTCTTGGGTCTTAAACTTGCTGGCTTTCAGATTAGAACTAAACCATTGGCAATCCTGGGTTTCCAGTTTGCCATCTACACATCTGGGGAATTTTCAGCCTTCATAATTACATGAGCCAATTCTTTATAATAAATTTTCTCTCTTTCTCTCTCTCTCCATATACATACATATGTATACAGATATGCATGTATATACATAATATGTAATATTGTTTCTGTTTCTCTAGAGAATAGAGAATAATAATATAGCTTCCTCCCATGACTCAAAAATTTTGGAAGGCTTAGCAATGAGATTCTAATTCAGAGTCAGTATTATTAGTATGATTATGATTAGAATAATTGTTAAAGAGTTTGCAAAGCAATTTTTGTTATATATACATGTGTACATTATATAATATATATTTTTATATATATGTATGTACATTATATGTGTGTATGTGTGTATAAAGGAATTTATTATACCTTTATTATACCTGGTTTATGTGGTTGAAGATCCAACAGGATAGATTGGCAAGTTGGGGATCCTGCATGGCTGATGATTTAGTTCCAGTCTGAGACTGAAGGCCTAAGAACCAAGAGATCTGATGTTTTAGTTTGAAAGCTGTCAGGTACAAGACTTAGGAAAAGTCAGTGCTTTAGTTCCATTGTGAAGACAGGAAATAGGCTGATGTCACAATTCAAAGGTCATCAGGAAAGAAGCATTCTCTTTTATTTGGGGGAGAGTCAGCTTTTTCTATTCAGGCCTTCAACTTTAAGGAGGGCAATCTGATTTACTCAATATACCAATTTGAATATTAATGTCTTCCAAAAACACCCTCACAGAAATACTCAGAATAATACCTAAGCAAATGTATCTGGGCATCTCATGGTGCAGTGAAATTGATCCATAAAATTTACCATCATAGTTTCTAAGCAAGATCGAATAACAGGAACTAGATTCACCTTTTGCATGAAGCAACCAAATGAAAGATAGTGGATAGGAAACAAACAAACAAACAAAAATTGAGCCATATGATTTCCCCAGATTACTGCCTTGAACGAATTCCCAGGCCACACTTCAAGGAGACAAGACAAGACATCCAATAAAAAATAATCAGGCATGCAAAGAGCAGGGGGAAAAAATGTATTCAATTAAGAAAGCAACCTAGAACTAACACCATGGTGGAATTAGCAAGTAAAGGCCTTAAGAGAGCAATTATAACTGTATTCAATATGCATGAAAAGTTGAGAACAAAAATATAATCATTTCCAAAATGATAATCCTGAGGGGAAACAAGGTCTAAGGTAAACACGCAGTAGGTGGGGTTAACATCACATTACACATTGCAGAAGAATAGGTTAGTAGTGAACATGAAGACACAATGATAGATGTTATTCAAAATGAAACACAAAGAGAGAAAAGGATTTTTTGAAGACATGACTTTAAAGCCACAATTCCAAGAAGCTCAGTAAATCTGAAACATGCACACACACACACACACCCCTTGTGAAAATGACCACACTAATGCAGATGATAATTCTTTTGGCAAAACCAGTGATCTTAGTCATGGGAATATAAGGCCAGCATAGGGAATGTAGTCAGTGGTATTATAATAATATAATAATGTACAACATATTATAATAATGTTGTACACTAACAGATAGCAGCACCTGTGGGGAGCAGAGCTAAGTGTAGAGAAGTTGAATCACTATGTTGTACACCTATGTTGAAATAATGTAACATTGTGTGTCAACTACACTCAAATATAAAAGAAAAAGAAAAAGAAAATCTTAGAAGCAGGGAAAACAAATGTGTTATATGATGAAGTTCTAGAATATAGATGAGGTTTGGTGGGCTGAGGTCCGGAGCCGATGACCAAGAAAGAATTCTTGAGACATCTTTGGTGCAAAATGTTGGTTTATTAAAGCACGGGGACAGGACCTGTGGTTAGAAAGAGTTGCTGCCCTGGGGTTATGAGGGGTGGTTGGTTATATACCCTAGAGGAAGTAAGGAAAACGGAGGTTTCAGTAGAACTTCCACAGGCTAAGGAGGAGCTACAGATACTGGATACCAGAGGCTTTGACATTAGGAAGGTCATTTTGCCCTCTAGCAAGGTATTAACATTACGATGGGAGGGAGATTCCTAAAGAATGTCACATATGTCCCACCCAGGAGTGGTGGTGAAGGGAGGTTGAAGTGTCAGCCTTTTGCTTTGTCCTCAGCCAGCCTTCTGTTCCCTCATCATTCTGTATAGAAGAACAAAAAAGACAGTGGATTTCCAAAAAGGAAAAATGACGTACAATGGAAGTGGAATGATGAATGGTAGTTTATTTTGCCTTGAGTCCAGATAATTCTTAGCATATTTCTGTAAAATCTGATTTTCAATTCTAAGATGTGCAGTTTCATTTCTGTAAAAAAACTTCCAGTAAAGACCTTTGTGCTCCTTGTCACTGAGCCAGTTGCTGCTCTTGTAATCTACAACTTTATACCCACAAAAATGCCCTTTGTATTTAGATCTCCCCATGCTGAGTGTTAAAGGCCAATTTCACTCGCATTGAGTAACAGTGTCTTAAGAACAGCTGTGGTTATTCCGTTTCTGATTTTGATCTTCTTTATTTTCCCATGATTGGACTGTCAGAAAATATTCTATTAAGTATTTGTACAACCTGGTACCAAAATGATTTCCCCAAAAGATGTCCTCAGAAAAAATCTGAAGGTGATTCATGGCTATCCCATGACCTATGCTTTTGCAAACAACTGGGAAAGGATTGAGCAGTTCCACAGCAGGCCAGAAGACATCGTGATAGCCACTTACCCCAAATCAGGTGAGTTTTGTGGACTGACAGAGGCATATCTGGCTTCAGTCTTTGTTTCCTTTCTACAAAATCATCTTCATCCTAAATAAAATTAATATTCCTATCAGCCAGTCTAGTCATATGTTTTTTGAGTATATTTAAAATGAGCATTTGGGACACAGAAAGGGAAATTGCAGAATTAAGTTTCTAATAGAATGTATTAAGATGGTAGACTACCTGTAGGGACTCCCCTCTCCCCCCTCATTCAAGTAATGCTTTCTAAAAATTGTTGCCTTTCACCGCAGGTACCACTTGGGCTAGTGAAATTGTGGACATGGTTCTAAATAATGGAGATGTTGAGAAATGTAAGAGGGATTTTATAACAGTTAAAGTGCCAATGTTGGAAATGGCCGTTCCTGGACTAAGAACTTCAGGTAATTTTAAACTACTAGGGAATTATAATTTTATAATATTATTATTTTTAAATTTTTTATTATTTTTTAAAAATTCAAAACCAAATTTTCTTTTTAATTTAAATTTAGTTAGCCAACATATACTACATCATTATTTCTCATTTTAGTGTTCAGTGTTTCATTAGTTGCTTATAACACCCCAGTGCTCATCATATCAGGTGTCCTCCTTAATGCCTATCATCCAATTACCCTATCCCCCCACATACCCCCCCTCCAGAAACACTGTTTGTTTCCCTGAGTCAAGAGCCTCTCATGGTTTGTCTCCCTCTCTGATTTCTTCCCATTCAGTTTTCTCTCCCTTCCCCTATCATCCTTTGTGCTGTATCATATATTCTACATATGAATGAAACCATAGGATAATTGTCTTTCTCTGATTGACTTATTTTGTATAAGTGATGAAGTTCTAGAACACAGGTGAGGTTCAGTGGGGTGAGGGGAACCGATGACCAAGAAAGAATTCTTGAGACATCTTTGGTGCAAAATGGTGGTTTATTAAAGCACAGGGACAGGACCCGTGGGCAGGAAGAGCTGCAGCTGCCCCAGGTTGTGAGGGATGGCAAGCTATGTCCCCTGCGATTGGGGGAAGGTGAGGGAAAGGGAAGTTTCCACGGAGCTTTCATATGCTAAAGAGGGCCTACAAGGTGCCAGATACGGAGGTCTCTAGGCTTGATCAATGTTGTCTTTTGGCAAGCCATTAACATCAAGATAGTTGGGAGATTCCTGTCTTGCAAGATTGTGATCTCTGCAAGTTAACTATTTATTTCTCATTTATGGTGGTCAGGGGTGCCTGAGGAATGTTACACATATTACCGAGGGGAGCTGGTGGAGAGTGGGTGCAAGGTGCCAGCTTTTGCTTTGTCCTCAGCCAGCCTCCTGCTCCCTCATCATAAGTACCAAGTGTTAACTGATTGCACCCCTGGAGCTCCTGACTGACTTATTTCACTTAGCATAATATCATAATACCCTCCAGTTCTGTCCATGTCAATGTGAATGGTAAGTATTCATCTTCTCTATGACTGAGTAATATTCCTTTGTATATATTAACTACATCTTTATCCATTCATCTGTTCAAAGACATCTCAGCTCCTTCCACAGTTTGGCTATTGTGGACATTGCTGCTATGAACATAGGGGTGCCCTTTTTTCACTACATCTGTATCTTTGGGGTAAATACCCAGTAGTGTAATTGCTGGGTGGTAGAGTAGTTCTATTTTTTAAAAAATATTTTATTTATTTATTTAACAGAGCATCACAAGTAGGCAGAGAGGCAGGCAGAGAGAGGGGGAAGCAGGCTCCCTGCTGAGCAGAGAACCCGATGTGTGGCTCTATCCCAAGACCCTGGAATCATGACCTGAGCTGAAGGCAGAGGTTTAACCCATTAAGCCACCCAGGCACCCCGAGTAGTTCTATTTTTAACTTCTTGAGGAACCTCCAGAGTGGCTGTTCCAGCTTGAATTCCCACCAACAGCATAAGAGGGTTCCCCTTTCTCCACATCCTCTCCAACATTTGTTTTCCATGTCTTGGAATTCTCACTGGTGTAAAGTGGTATCACAATGTGGCTTTGATTTGTATTTCCCTGATGACAAGTGATGAGGAGCCTTTTTTCAAGTGTCTATTGGTCATTTAGATGTCTTCTTTGGAGAAGTATCTGTTCATGTCTTCTGCCTGTTTCTTGACTGGATTATTTGTTTTTCAGGTGTTGAGTTTGAGAAGTTCTTTATAGATCTTGGATTCCAGATCTTTGTCTGTGGTATCATTTGCAAATATCTTCTCCCATTCCATAGGTTGCCTTTTAGTTTTGTTGTCTATTTCTTTTGTCATTCAGAAGTGTTTTATTTTGATGGAGTCCCAATAGTTCATTTTTGCTTTTGTTTTCCTTGCCTTTAGACACATGTCTAGTAAAAAGTTGCTTGGCTGAGGCCACAGAGGTTGCTGCCTATGTTCTCCTCTAGGATTTTTATGGATTCCTGTCTCATATTTAGGTCTTTCATCTATTTTGAGTTTATCTTTGTGTATGGTGTAAGAGAATGGTCCAGGTTTATTCTGCATGTCACTGTCCAATTTTCACAGCACCGTTATTGAAGAGACGGTCTTTCTTCCATTGGATATTCTTTCCTATTCTGTCGAAGATTAGTTGAATATAGAGTTGAGGGACCATTTCTGTGTTCCCTGTTCTGTTCCTTTGAACAATGTGTCTGTTTTTGTGCCAATACCAAGCTGTCTTAATGATCACAGCTTTGTAATTTAGCTTGAAGTCAGGCATTGTGATGCCACCAGCTTTGGTTTTCTTTTTCAACATTCCTTTGGCTATTTTTTATTCCTATGATCTTTTCTGGTTCTATATAAATTTTAGGTTTGTTTGAGCTCTATGAAAAATGTCAATGGTATTTTGATAAGGATTGCATTGAATATTGTTCTGGGCAGTATAAATATTTTCACAATATTTATTCTTCCAATCCACAAGCGTGGAATGTTTTTCCATTTCTTTTGTCTTCCTCAACTTCTTTCATAAGTGTTCTCTAGTTTCTAGAGTAAAGATCCTTTACCTCTTTAGTTAGTTTTATTCCTAGGTATCTTATGATTTTTGGTGCAATTATAAATGGGATTGATTCCTTAACTTTTCTTTCTTCAGTCACATTGTTAGTGTTTAGAAATGGAACTGATTTCTGTGCATTGATTTTGTACCCTGCTATGTTGCTGAATTCCATATGGGTTCTAGAAATTTTGGGCTGGAGTCTTTTGGGTTTTCCATATAGAGTATTATGAAATCTATGAAGAGTGATGTTTGACTTCTTTGCAAATTTGAATGTCTTTTATTTCTTTTTATTGTCTGATTGCTGAGGCTAGCTCTTCTAGTACTATGTTGAACAAAAGTGATGAGAGTGGGCATCCCTGTCATGTTCCTGACCTTAAGGGAAAAACTCTCAGTTTTCCCTCATTGAGAATCCTATTCATTGTGGGCTTTTCACAGATGGCTATTATGACACTGAGATATATTCCCTTTATTCCTATATTCTGAAGAGTTTTAATCAAAAAAGGATGCCTTTTCTGCATTATTTGAAAGGATCATATGGTTCTTAACTTTTCTTTTATTAACAATTAATGTGATCTAGCATGTTAATTGATTTGTCAATGTTGAACCACCCTTGAAATCCAGTAATAAATCCCACTGGTTATGATGAATATTCTTTTTAATGTACTGTTGGATCCTACTGGCTAGTATCTTGGTGAGAATTTTGGCATCCATGTTCATCAGAGGTATTGTTCTGTAATTCTCTTTTTTGATGGGCTCTTTGCCTGGTTTGGGAATCAAGGCAATACTAGCCTCATAAAACAAGTTTGGAACTTTTCCTTCCATTTCTATTTTTGAGATATCCTCAGGAGAAGTAGGTATTATTTCTACTTTAAATGTTTGGTATAATTCCCCAAGAAGCCATCTGTCTCTGGACTCTTGTTTTTTGAGAAGTTTTTTTATTATTGCTCTAATTTTTTTGCTGTTTATTGCTCTGTTTTACTCATAATATGCTCTTAAAATTGTCTGTATTTTCTTGGTGTTGGTCTTGAGCTCTCCCCTTTCATTCATGATTTTATTAATTTGGGTCATTTCTCTTTTCTTTTGGGTAAGTCTGGCCAGAGGTTTATTGATCTTATTAATTCTTTCAAAAAAAAAACCTTCTAGTTTCTTTGATCTGTTCTACTATTCTTCTGGTTTCTATTTTGTTGGATTTCTGCTCTAATCTTTATTATTTCTCTTCTGCTGAGTTTAGGTTTTATTTGCTGCTCTTTCTCCAGGTTCTTTAGGTGTAAGGTTAGCTTGTGTATTTGGGGTCTTTCTAATTTTTTGAGAGAGACTTGTATTGCCATTTACTTTCCTCTTAGGATTGCCTTTGCTGTATCCCAGAGGTTTTGAACTGATGTATTTTCATTCCTATTAGTTTACATGAATTTTTTAACTTCTCATTTAATTTTCTGGGTGACCCATTCATTCTTTAGCAGGATTCTCTTTAAGCTTCAAGAGGAAATTTCAAATTTCCTCTTGTGATTGAGTTCAAATTTCAAAGCATCGTGTTCTGAAAATATGCAGGGAATAATCTCAGTCTTTTGGTATCAGTTTGGACCTGATTTGTGACCCATTATGTGATCTATTCTTGAGAAAGTTCCATATGCACCAGAGAAGAATGAGTATTCTGTTGTTTTAGGATGGAATGTTCTATATATCTCTGTGAAGTCCGTCTGGTCCAGTGTGTAATTCAAAGACCTTGTTTCTTTATTGATCTTCTGTTTAGATGATCTATCTATTGCTGTGAGTGGGGTGTTGAAGTCCCTTACTATTAATGTATTATTATCAACGTGTATCTTTACTTTGGTTATTAATTGGCTTATATAATCGGTTCCTCCCATGTAAGGGACATAAATATTTACAATTGTTAGTTTTAGATCTTTGTGTTGGACAAACCCTTTAAATGTGATATAGTGTCCCTCTACCTCTCTTACTACAGTCTTTGGTTTAAAATCTAATTTGTCTGATATGAGGATTGCTACCCCAACTTTCTTTTAAGATCCATGAGTGTGGTAAATTTTTCTCCATCCCCTCAATTTCAGTCTGGAAGTGTATTTAGGTCTAAAATGAGTCTCTTGTACACAGTGTATGGATGGATTTTTTTTTTAATCCAACCTGATACCCTGTCTTTTGATCAGAACATACATCCTAGACAAATCTGAAATGGTTGGAAACCACAACAGAAAACCAAATAAAACCAAAACCAAAACAAACAAACAAAAAGAACATGGGGAGAGACTATAATCTCATAGGGTGGTCAAAGCCAAGTGATCTACATTTTCCTGATTGAATTTTGTTTGGTGTGTTAGAGGACACTACATCTTAAAGTTAAAAAGACAGCAGAACTTGTGTGTGTGTGTGTGTGTGTGTGTGTGTAAAATTGAATAGAGTGAAAAAAGACTAAAATGAAGCATATATCTATAAAATGTAGGTGTCAAAAATAAAAGTCAAAAAGCGACTTAGAAACATAAGTTGGTAAAATAAGAATCCAGTTAAATGGGAAAATGATTAAAAAAAAAAAGAAATGGAAAAATTTAGACTGAAAGATAAACAAATAGTGAGAAAACACCAAAAGCTTAATATACTATTTTCCCCTGGCATTGGAATTTTACAGTCTTGTGGGATCCACAAACTTGTCCACCTATTCTTCCAGTTTGTCTTCTGGGGGAGGGCCCTGCTATGCTGTTTTTCAGGTGTCAGGTTGCCCAGGCAGAGTTGCCCCACCCCTTGTCAGGGGTCTGGGCTCAGTGTAAGATGGTCCTTTGTGTCACTTTTGTTCTCCTGGAGGCTCTCTGCACCTCTATGGAAGATCAGAGTAAAAATGGCCATACCCAGATCTCTGACTCAGAGCTGAAAGATCGCATTCCCACTTCTTCAATAAACCCTCTGGAACAAATAGTTTTCACTTTTGCTTGTGCCAAACCCCACAGACTCTTGTGGTAGGATCCTACTGTAATCGTCCCTGGGGGAGTCCCAGGGACTCCTTTTGGAGCTACTGTCCTTTGGAACTGTCAGCTATTGTGGGATCATGCATGTACCCTGCTCTGCTGCTTCCAGGACATGGCGGGGTGTCACCCTACTGTCCTTTCTGCGGCCTCCACAACCCTGAGAGCTGTTGCCCAGTAGTGGGCACAGCCATTTCACCCCTCCCAGGGAATGGTAAATGGCATATGGGTTCCAATCTTTTTCAGGGTGCTCAGGCAGAAAGTGGTCACCTGATTGTCCCCCCATGGGGCGTATGGTGGCCTGAGCTGAAAATCCCTTCTTGGGCTTGCCGACTGTAACCAGTTTCTCCTCCAATGCTTGGGTACCTGCTGGTTCAGGCACCCCTGTTTGTTCTGTCTCCTGGAATCCTGAGACCACAGTGACCTACCTAGAATTCTGCCCTTCTCATCCCTTGAGCCTCTTCCAGAAAGGATGTCTCACTGGAGTAGATTTCTAGGAGTTCTGATTTTGCCCTCCAGTGTTATCATCACTTTCCTATGGCCAACTTACAGAGACTCCTCTTCCCCTCCATTTATCTTCCAATATCTCCCCACAGATTTCATCACTCCACACCTCACACCATGCAAAAAGCAGTTGCTTTTCTGCTTATAGAGCTTGAGATATATTTTCTTACATCTCAGGCTAAATTCATGGGTGTTCAGAAAGATTTGACAGGTATCCAACTAAATTCAAGGGACCAGATGGAACAAGGTCTCCTACTCTTCTGCTATCTTGTCTCTTCCCTATAATATTATTTATATAGCATATTAATTATTGTACTTATTATTTACATTCAAAGATAGTAGAGTCAATTTGGTAATATAAAGTGGAAGTTTGTAAGCAGTACAATCACCGAGATGTATAGAGAAACTGTAGTTTAATTCATTGTATATCCAGGTATGATGACCTAAGATGAAAGAGTTTTGTTGTAGAAAATAACTAAAAATTTGGTTAATAACTTAAGAAAAGTTCCTATCTTTTACTGACTTTTGTTGTATAGAATGTGGTAGATTAGATTAATAAATTTCTAATTTGAAACATCACTGTAGTTAAATAAGTTAGGAAGTACCAACAACTCTCAAACATAAATTTATTATTAATACAATTTATATTTCATTCCACAAATATTTATTGAGTGCTTCCAAATTTTGCACTGTGGTATAGGTTAGATATAAAATGATTAGTAAATTCAACGCCTTACCCCCAAGGAGTTTATAGTAATATTGTGCCACTAAATAAGTAAATAAACCAATAATATGTGATTATTGAGTTCATGTATCCAAAGAATAGGGAGCAACAAATTGTTTACTTTAGATTGGATGTGTAGGGATATCTACTCGGAATTGAGATGTAGATTCATGCACATAGTTGGAGAAAACATATTTCATGAAGGTGAGCATTAGGTATATAGGCCTAGAAGCAGAAAAGACCTTGGTGTAGTCTAGGAACCAAACAACAACGAAAGGGGAAAAGTGAGATTTAAAAACAAACAAAAAAACAAAAAACAACAGCAACAACAAATACCAAACAAACTGGAGACTAGACAGGGACAGATCATGTAGGGCTTATAGTTTTTAAGAACTACTCAGTGATCTAAGAGAAAATTAAGTGTATGGTGTCCTTCTCAATCTTGAGAAGAATTCAAGAAGTGACTCCTGGCCTTCAAATCCTGCTGGAAACTTGGGTAGGGAGATGGAAGTATGGTGATGAATGTTTTTATCAGTTTAAGGAGCAGAATCCAAATTCCCTACCCTACGAGAGCTCATTACTTCCATAGGCAGAGAAGAACCAACTGAGAGGGTGTCATTCCTTCTATGTAGTTGCCTGAAGTCAGTGAAAATGATGAATCTTGGAGCTAAAATAATTATTCTGGGACAAGCAAACAAAGTGAGTGCAAGAATAAGACTCCAGAGTCATAAAAAAGTAAGGAAATGAAAATTTGATAGAATCAAAGTAGCATCACCAGAGAGTAAGTGAGTTTCAGCAGGTAAAAGAGGGTAAATTGTCACTCAGATTCACTCTGGAAATTAAATATGAATGTGTATAATATCATTTCATATCCCTAACATCCATATTTGTGCAGTAAAGTGTTCATTAAAGACCTTACATGGCAAAACAATTACAACCTAGAGTCTGAGGAAGCTTTCAATGAAGTTGAGGGAGTGAAGGGGAACAAAAGATAAGGGGAAAAATTCATTTAAAAAAATGTAAAAGTTCATGTCCTGGGCATTGAGGAATTGTGGGTTGTGGAAGATGATGATTGCTCATTTCTATATGCTAGATGAAGTGGTTCTAGTTGCCAGATTAGTAGCTGCATAATAAAATATTTGGTGGAATTTTATAGGTATGTAATTAATGTTTCCAGATAGAACCCAAGATACTCAATTAAATTTGAATTTCAGATAAATGACTATTTTATTTAACCCAAGTACATCCCAAATATTGCATGGAAGATATTCACACTAAAAGGTATCTGTTACCCGAAATTCAAATTTAACTAGCATCCTTGACCTTTATTTCCTAAATTAGTCAACTCTATCCACATTAAAATTAAGAGATTCTTTCTAATATAACTGCATACTAATACAACTATGTGCTATGCATTGTTCTCTACAGAACATCCAAAATGAGCTACATCCTGGCTCTTGTGGAATCTCCATTCTAAGTGTGTATGTTTGGGGCTGGCGGTGGGGTGGGGAAGAAGCATGGGAACTGACAACAAATAAATAAACAAGTAAATAGACTGTAACAAAAGTAAACATTATATAGAAAATTTTATTTTATTTATTTATTTTAAAAATATTTATTTTAAAAAGATTTTATTTATTTAGAGAGAAACACAACGAGAGGGAACACATCAGGGGTAGTGGGAGAGAGAGAAGCAGGCCTCCCACTGAGCAGGGAGCTCGAAGTGGGGCTCTATCCCAGGACACTAAGATCATGACCTGAGCTGAAGGCAGACTCAACAACTGAGCCACCTAGAGGCCCCTAGAACATTTTGAAAGGGTATTTTAATAGAGATTGAGTGGCTTTTTAGCATATGTAATAACTTTCTGTAAACAAATGGAGTATAAGATTATTTCGAATGAGTGAGTCAGATGCAATTTTGAGCAGGTGTGCCTTTGTATGCAAAAGGTGGGAAGATATGTAAGGTTAACAGGTAATCTAGAGCTGAGACTGAATATAAGTCATATTGAGGAGATAATGCATAGGATTCTAAGATTTATTGGATATGAAATCTGAAAGAGATATTAAGTGTTGATGTATGTCAACACTTAATGTGTTGTGATGTATGATGTCATATAGAATATGACATCATTAAAAGATATATCTGGGATGTGATAAAGGCCACTGAGTACCTTAAAAGAATAGTTAAATTAAAAGGGTTTGCTCCATTTACAATAATGTGGTTGGAACTAGAGGGTACTATGCTGAGCAAAATAAGTCAATTAGAGAAAGACAATTATCATATGATCTCTCTGGTATGAGGAAGTTGAGAAGGAGAGTGGAGGGATTGGGGGTAGGGAAGGAAAAAATGAAACAGATGGGATCTGGAGGAAGACTCTTAATCTTACAAAACAAACTGAATGTTGCTGGGGGCAGGGGAAGTATGGAGAGGGTGGTTGGGTTATGACAGTTGGGGATGGTACATGATATGGTGAGTGCTGTGGAGTGTGTAAGTCTGATGATTTGCAGACCTATACCCTTGAGGCAAATAATACACTATATGTTAATAAAAATAATTAAAAAAAATAAAGGTTGGCTCCACTATTCCTAGTCTATGTCAGGAATTCTGAATGTACCTCCATCCCGAAAGTGCCTCCAGACTGACCAAATGACTTATTTCTGAGATCCAGGCCCCTGGGAACATCCTGCATCTGACTAGACAAAATAAGTGGATATTTTCCATCTCAGGGAAGTTGACATACCCCTTATCCAATGACTTGATTTGAAACCAAATTCTGCCACATATTAGTTGTTTGCCTTTGGTGAGTTCAGCTAACACCTAAATGATACAGAATATTTTCATTTTGCATGTATGTACATATGACTCATAGAGGAAATAATGAAAAAAGGCAGGTGTAACAGCAATGCTCTACAGACATGACACCGTCTCTACCGTAAGAGCAAGTGCAAAACAATAGCTGATATGAGAATTGGTAGCTATCCATATCTCTTTGAGAAACAGAAGCTATTTCATAATTATTTATAATAATGCAAGCAATGATAAAACTCCAAATTGCTAACACTGATATTATTACTTCTCATTTTGGAGATGGAAAAAGTGAAACACAGAGACTAGGATACTTTCCAATGTCACAATGAGTAAGCAACAGACTTAGGATTTGAACCCAAGGAGGCTAACCTCACCACTATACTCTTAACCATTATGCAATTTTGCCTGATAATACCTGTGATTGATTTAAAATTTAGCAGCATTGTATACTTCTCAAAAATATTTTAAAATGTCAGAAAAGAGCACGAAATGCTGGCTCCTTGAAGACTCTAATGTATCTATATATTAAACTAAAATTTTCCCAGGAGTAGAACAATTAGGAAAGACTCCATCACCGCGGCTTGTGAAGACGCATCTACCAATTGATCTCCTTCCTAAGTCTTTCTGGGAGAACAACTGCAAGGTACATTCCACACTGCAAGTCATTTCTTTAATGTGACCCTATCCCTTTAGTCATGCACATAATAAGCAATTGCTCAAATATTTTGTTTGAATTACATGAGAAAGTATTTCCATTAAAAATTGATGTATTTCAGTCTAAATCTTCATAATCAAGTTTGTCAAAGGTATGTGGCAACAGGATCCCCATCTCAGCACAGCATTGCTGCTATCATTCCCCAGCTTCCCCAGATACGCTGGCCGCCTCTGAAAACTCAACCTAAGAATGTCAGTTCATGTCCCGTTATTTGACAAAACTCTCCAGTGAAACCTTTGTGTCTGGATATTTGCTTCTAGGAACTTTTGAATTTGAAATTCAAGTTCTTCAGTATTTGTGGGGCTAGTCTAATTTTCTATTTCAACTTAACTGAATTTTGCTAGTTTGTGATGGGTGAGGAATTCTAAGTTGTGGAATTTTGCAATGAAAAGTGTTTCATAATTCTCTTCCTTTTTAAAAAGATTTTATTTATTTATTTGAGTGAGAGGCACCAAAGTGGGAGGAAGAAGCAAAATCCCTGCTGAACAGGGGATCTGATACAGGGCTCTATCCCAGGACCCTGGGATCATGACCTGAGATGAAGGCAGATGCTTAACTGACTGAGCCTTCCAGGCACCCCCATAATTCTCTTCTTATTCTTTCTTTGAACAGACTGTATTTTTTATAGCAATTTTATTTTTAGAGCAATTTTAGGTTCACAGCAAAATTGAGTGGAAGACAAGAGATTTCCCAAATGTCCCCTGCCCCTACACATGCATACCTATTATCACTATCCCCCACCAGAGTGGTACATTGTTACAACCAATCAACCCGCATTGACACATCATAATCACCTAAACTTTATAGCTTACATTAGGGTTCCCTCTTGGTGTTGTACATTCAATGGATTTGGACAAATGTATAATAACATATATATATCATTACAGTATCCTACAGCATACTTTTGCTGCCCTAAAAATCTTCTGTTCTCCACCTATTCAATCTCCTCTCCTCCCAGTTTGGCAACCGCTGATCTCTTTTATTGACTCCATAGTTTTCATGGAGGCAATGAAAATACATACACCTTCTTATGAATAGAAATCTAACTGTATGACCTTTTCCAAAAGGCAGAAGGCATAATCATATGGTATGTAAGTTTTTCAAATTGCATTCTTTCACATAATAGTATGCATTTGAGGTTCTTCTATGTCTTTTCATGGCTTGATAGCTCATCATTTTATATTCCATTGTCTGGATGTATCCCAGTTTATTCATTCACCTACTGAAGCACATCTTGTTTCCTTCCACACTTTGGAAATTATGAATAAAGCTGCTCTATATATCCACTAGCAGTTTTTTGTGTGGACCTTATTTTTTAACTTTGGATAAACACCAAGCAGTGTGATTGCTGGATTGTAGGTAAAACGATCTATAGTGGTGTAAGAATTGCCAAAGAGTCTTCCAAAATATCAGTACCATTTTTACAATCCCATCAGCACTGAATGAGAGCTCCTGCTGCTCAACACCTCACCAGGATTTGGCATCAGTTTTCTGGATATTGGTCATTCTGATAAGTACAGAGTGGTGTCTCATTGTTGCTTTAATTTTCACTTCCCTGATGACATGTGATATCGAGCATCTTTTCATACTCATTATAATTTTTTTGAAGATTTTATTTATTTATTTGATAGACAGAGATCACAAGTAGGCAGAGAGGCAGGCGGAGAGAGAGGAGGAAGCAGGTTCCCTGCCAAGCAGAGAGCCCTATGTGGGGCTCAATCTCAGGACCCTGGGATCATGACCTGAGGCGAAGGTAGAGGCTTTAATCCACTGAGCCACCCAGGTGCCCCCATACTCATAATTTTAACGGCTATAAGATTTGTTGTGAAACCTCCTGTTTTTTGTTTGTTTGTTTTTATATTGGTTATGTGTCTTCTTTTTTTTTAGTTTTTCTAGATGTTTATGGAGTATGTTCATTTTTTAAAAAAGAAACAGCTTGTTGTTTTGTTATTTTTCCCTGATTTTTCCTGTTTTTAAGTTCATGGATTTCAAATCCATGTGATTTTCTTCTTTTTTCCCTGCAGATGATTTATCTGGCTCGAAATGCCAAGGATGTTGCAGTCTCATATTACCATTTCGACTTAATGAATAATTTGGAACCTGTCCCTGGTCCCTGGGAAGAGTATCTAGAGAGATTCATGACTGGAAATGGTGGGTAGGCCTGGGCTTGAAATTAATAAGCACTTTTCCTTTTTAATACCACTAATAACTATTTCTGGTATGACTTTTCTTATCAAAACATTTGCTCTTCGAGGCCAGTAAAAAGTACATTTAAATAGCATTAAAAAGTTAGATCAACTGTATCTAATATTTTAATATGACATCAACATATAAATTCAGTATTTAACATTGGATTGATGAAAATATTCTTTTTTTTTTAAGATTTTATTTATTTATTTGACAGAGATAAATCACAAGTAGATGGAGAGGCAGGCAGAGAGAGAGAGAGGGAAGCAGGCTCCCTGCTGAGCAGAGAGCCCGATGCGGGACTCGATCCAGAGACCCTGAGATCATGACCTGAGCTGAAGGCAGCAGCTTAACCCACTGAGCCACCCAGGTGCCCCTGGTGAAAATATTCTTAAATGTTTTTTCAGTTGCTAGAAATCCATTCTCAATTCCAGTTACAATGGAAATTCTTTAATTTACCCAAATCTTTAGTTAGATCTTTTATACACCTGTTTATAGTATTTAGATAGTTAATATGAGTATTTAGTAGAATGGTTTCCTACTATGGAGGCTAAGTAAAACCCATATGGAGGCCAATGTATTTTCATTTCAAATGCTTCCTTTTTACTTTATGTTTTTTAATCTGACTGTATATCCATAAATGGCTAATTATATATTTTTATTTGGCCTTATATATTCTGTTCCCTTGATTAAAATTCCACAAAATGTTTGTATAATTGACTTATTGTTTAGAAACAAACCTTCAATTTGATGAATGCTTAACAGTAATAGACTTTCTCTGGTTTTAGTGGCTTATGGTTCCTGGTTTAATCATGTTAAGAGCTGGTGGAAGAAAAAGGAAGAACACCCAATACTTTTCTTGTACTATGAAGATATGAAAGAGGTAAAATGGTAGAAATTCATTCTGGATAATTTCCCCCATTACATCTAGGTTAAAGCGTTAATA
Source organism: Mustela lutreola (assembly GCF_030435805.1). Classification (NCBI taxonomy): domain Eukaryota; kingdom Metazoa; phylum Chordata; class Mammalia; order Carnivora; family Mustelidae; genus Mustela; species Mustela lutreola. Next base: position 11,915,873 of record NC_081290.1, read on the forward strand.
TATATTTTCAGCTTAATCTATGGAATAAAGAAAAAAAATGATGTGATTATTGTCCTCTTCTCCATGCCTGCTTACCCAAATCTTGCTAATATTATGAGTTACTTCTTTTTTTTAATCTTTATTTTTTTTTTAATTTTTTATAAACATATAGTGTATTTTTATCCCCAGGGGTACAGGTCTGTGAATCGCCAGGTTTACACACTTCACAGCACTCACCAAAGCACATACCCTCCCCAATGTCCATAACCCCAGCCCCCTCTCCCAATCCCCCTCCCCCCAGCAACTCTCAGTTTGTTTTGTGAGATTAAGAGTCACTTATGGTTTGTCTCCCTCCCAATCCCATCTTGTTTCATTGATTCTTCTCCTACCCACTTAAGCCCCCATGTTGCATCTCCACTTCCTCATATCAGGGAGATCATATTGACTTATTTCAGTAAGCATGATACCCTCTAGTTCCATCCACATCATCGCAAATGGCAAGATTTCATTTCTTTTGATGGCTGCATAGTATTCCATTGTGTGTGTGTGTGTGTGTGTGTGTGTATATATATATATATATATATATACCACATCTTCTTTATCCATTCATCTTTTGATAGACATCTAGGTTCTTTCAATAGTTTGGCTATTGTAGACACTGCTGCTATAAACATTCGGGTGCACGTGCCCCTCCGGATCACTACGTTTGTATCTTTAGGGTAAATACCCAGTAGTGTAATTACTGGGTCATAGGGTAGTTCTATTTTCCTCTTTTTGAGGAACCTCCATGCTGTTTTCCAGACTGGTTAGTGACTTCTAATGGTGAAATCCATGACATTTTTACCTTCTTATACTTTTTAACCATTGTGTTTATTGTGAGCACCTTCCCTTGCTGAAACTCTTTCCTACATTTATTTGGTAGGTTATCACATTCTTCTAGCTTTCCTGTAGATCTCCATCTGTCACTTAGTCAGCTTTCTTTGTAAGCTGTTTGCTATATTTTGGTGATGGTAGCCATGCCTACTATTGCCAAAACTCTACATGTGCTAATGACTCCCCTAAACTCCATTTTAACTTCTACCCTAATTGAGACCCATGCTTTTATTAAAATGACTCTTAAATTGAACACATTTAAAACTAAACTCATCATGTCTCTCTCTCCAACATTTAATCCTTTTCTTTTTTTATTCTCTCTTTGGTTAATGATGTCATTTGCCTATTAATTTTCTTTTTTTTCTGTAAATTTTTATTTAAATTCCAGTTAGTTGGCATGCAGTGTTATACTGGTTTCAGGTGTAGAATTTAGTGACTCATCACTTACATACATGTCCATTAATTTTCAAAGTTTGAAAATACATTGTTCTCATTGACTTCCATATAGTGTATATGGTTTCACCATATTGTGTACATCCCATTGTTTCACATGCCCGACCTATTATAACTCAAATCCCTCTCCTTTACCCTTTACTATCTCCCTTATAGTGTGGGAACTCATAAGCATTCGTTTAGTCTACTGTGTGAGCTAGAATCAGTTCAAATACTGCTGCAAGGCTCCAGGCCTAGTCTGAGGCAATTTTACCCAAATTAGGCAAACACACACACACACACACACACACATATTTTATGTGGAAACCAAGTTCCTCTATTTTAAAAAGCTTGGAGTTACAAATGAGGATACATTTTAAACTTTTAGATTCATGATGAAAGGTACAATATGTATCATTCTTGTAACTACATTCACAGCACAGAATTAACACCTTACACACACATAGGGGCTCTTAGAATCACTTGTATGAATAACTGATTGCTTCAATAAATAGATAAATGAATAAACAATAATAACATCTTAGAGACATCAGTCTTCCTTCGCATATCAAAAACCACACCCCATGTAAAATTTCCTTTGATCCAAGTATCTCTAAGAAAACCCCAGGGTATTCTCACATCTTAACAAAAAGAGTCCTCTGAATTTTTCTGCTCTGCCTAGGCTCCCACCTTCCATCACACTTGGTTGCAACCCATAAAGAATCTACCCTCAAAACTTTACTATTGCCCATTTATACTGGGCGCAAGGCAGTTAATTTCCAATTTTCAGGCAATATGCAGCTGTGAAACTGAGGTGGTTTTATGAAAAACACCTAAAAAGTGGGAATATCCCTTGAGTATTTACCACAGTATTGCCAGAATTTCCCTTGTAAGGAACTCCCTGCCGAAACATACACATGTGTATACGTGAGCACACATCTGCAAGTTAGTGACATATCACTAAATGTTATGGCTTCCTTGTATAAGATATAAAGTCCAAGTCCTTAAGTGGGACATACAAGGATTTTCTCATTTTTACCTCAATTTATCTTTCCAACTTTATAGTCTCTCTTATTCCTATGAATAACTCAAACCTAACTTCAACCACTTTGCTTTTTATTCCCTCCTTTCAAAATACTATGAGACCTATACTGCCAAGTATTTTGACTATTTTTCCTACTGGAAATTCACTCTCCAATATCTCAGCAGACTACACATCATGGTAAATTCTGACTCATGTTTTTCACCTTAGTGTAGATTTCACCTTCTCAAAATATTTCTATATTTTCCATATAAAATTTAGTTTAGCTTCCTAAAAGTTGCAAATATTAAGTTTATATCATTAGAATCTGGAAAATGATTGATTCTTGGAATTTGCTCTTTCTATCCCCAATAATTAATGAATAACTTAATGTATCTTCATTGGAGTTTTGTTTTGTTTTAAGATCTTATTTATTTATTTATTTATTTATTTATTTGGGAGAGAGAGAGAATGAGTATGGTCAGGGGACAGGGAGAGAGAGAGGGAGAGAGCCGGAAGCAGACTCCTCACTGAGTGTGGAGCCTGACTTGGAGCTCAATCTCACGATCCTGAGGTCATGACTGAGTTGAAACCAAGAGTTGGATGTTCAAGTGACTGCACGGCCCAGGTGCTCCTGGAGCTTATTTTTAATAATTTATGTTCTGGCAAGGTCTAAGATAAGTAATCTATGGCAAACATACTTGAAGTTGTTCAGAAATTTATTATTTTTGTTTTGAAATGTTATTAAAAACAAGAAAAGAATTTTGATTAGAAAAAAATTAATAAAGACAGGATGAATAAAGACATACTTGGTCCCTAAATATTTACTGTTCAAATCTGATTACAACCTGAGCTTAAAATAGGTGTTATTTTTTCCTCCAAATATTAATATTTAGTCCAAGCTTTATTTGTATTGTACTTTTAATATAAGTTAAAAATATGAAATTTAGGAGAAATAAAATATTTCATCTCTTTTTGCCAAAGATAAATTATTGATTTTTTCATTTTTATGATTAATTAAAAAAATAATCCAACAAAATACGGATTGACTATTCAGTACCAACATTTAAGAAAACAGATTATAAATATTATAGTTTTCACATTATGTTAATGATGTTTTTGCTTGCCATTTTCTTGGGTATGTCTCTTTAACCACTAATAGAATCCGAAGCGGGAAGTTACGAAGATTGCTAGATTTCTGGAGAAGAATTTGAATGATGAGATCTTAGATAAGATCGTCCATCATACCTCATTTGAAATGATGAAGGATAACCCGCTGGTGAATTATACACATCTACCAAGTACAGTGATGGATCATAGCAAGTCCTCTTTTATGCGTAAAGGTAAATATTTTGCTGAGTTTAATTACCCTTTTCACTTTCTTGTGAATTACTCTGAAAGGAGGTGTAATGATCTCGAACAAGTTACTTAGCCAGTTTTGTCACCAATTTCTTCATCTGTAATGTAAGGACACTAAAAGACCTACCATAAATGTTACTGAACTAGATTAGAAATTACTAAAGGAAATAATAAACTCTAAACCCATGTTTATACCACTATAAACCTGGTATCTATAAATACCAGAATACCTTGGGTATTTGATGTATATTTCTTCTTCTATTTACTGTGCTACTAAATGGGAGTAGTTTTGTCAATTCTGATGAGTCATTCCAAAATTGTTATTTCTGTATCTTAAATCTTTGCCTAAATAGGCATAGGCCTCCCTCTTCTTAGTAATAAATTAATGTCACTTAATACAGGTCCATCTACTTTAAAGTCTCCATATCACTTAGAAAATGTGGTTATGGGCACCTGGGTGGCTCAGTGGGTTAAGCCTCTGTCTTCAGCTCAGGTCATGATCCCAGGGTCCTGGGATCGAAGCCTGAATCAGGCTCTCCGCTCAGCAGGGAGCCTGCTTCCCCTCTCTGTCTCTGCCTGCCTCTCTGCCTACTTGTGGCCTCTCTTTCTGTCAAATAAATAAATAAAATCTTAAAAAAAAAAAAAAGAAAAAGAAAAGAAAACAGTGGATACTTTGTTAAGGATTCACAAAGAGAAAGGACTTTTCTTTACCCTCTCGGAAGATTTTGCTCCCTAAAATTACTGTCTGAATTATAAGAAATATGGAATCCAAATTAAACATAAAAAGACTACAGTAGAGGAATATGGCATTTGCTATTGATTCCACTGAAGCAAATCCTGCGTATTATGGCTAATTGTATATTATTTGTGTCAAAAATATTTTATTAATGATAGAAATAATACATTTAACAAATTATTAACTTAAATTTGAGATGCTATCCACCTAATAATGTCATCTTCTGTTGTCAAAATTCTTTACTGAAGTAGAAATGAAGGGGTAGAATTTCAACTGGCATGCTAGGAAATAAACATAACTCTAGAAATGTACTGTACATATGAATATATGGCTGAAAACCCTTGATTTTCAGAGTTATATGGTTAAATTTTTTCTAAAACATTTTTCTGAATTACTTATCAAAATAGCAAATAGTCCTGGTGTTTTCAAATTTTTTTTTTTCAAAAACATTACATTTAACTTTTCAAAACTAACCTCTGGTATAAGAAGGCAAAGTAAATTTTTCATTGTAAATGGTGTCTAAACAAAGTCTGATGCTCACATAAACACATTTTGTTGATGGAGAAAAATCAGGGAAAAAACCCAAACCTCGTAACTATACAAGGCAAATTTCTCACTTTGTCAGATTATCTGAACGTAACTTCCAGGAGCGTTTTATTTCCAGTCACATAAAAACTGATACCACCCCGTGATACCTTATTAGGGTTAAAGGTAGATTAAGTAAGTTTAGTATCTCAATTCTGTAGTTTCTCTAACTTCAAGTAGAAAAGACTGCATGCTAGTCTCATAATAGAGATGGTCTTTACATCCTCTCTGGAAGTGATTAAAAAAAAAAAAAAGACAAAAAAAACCCCTTTGTGGTCAGATTGATCTGGGGTTTAAGCAGGCTTTGCCATTCCCTGAATCTATGACTTTGAATACATTTAATCAATCTGCCAAAGGTCTAGTTACATTATGGGAAATATGGAGAAAGTAATAAGATCTGTGACATAGGTTTTAGGGGAGGATTATGATAAATGATGTATAAGCATTCGAAATATATATTTTTTTCTGACTGTAAGTTACACATTAAAAAGTACCACATCTGGGGTGCCTGGGTGGCTCAGTGGGTTAAAGCCTCTGCCTTCAGCTCAGGTCAAGATCCCAGGGTCCTGGGATTGAGCCCCACGTCGGGCCCTCTGCTCAGCAGGGAGCCTGTTTTCTTTCTTCTCTCTCTGCCTGCCTCTCTGCCTACTTGTGATCTGTCTGCCAAATAAATAAATAAATAATCTAAAGAAAAGAAAAAAAAAGTTAAAAAAAAGTACCACATCTTTTTAGTCTAAATAGTTCAAGATATGTTTACTCATTTATTCATTCATGCCCTCAACAAACATTTAAAAAATGCCCATTTATTCATTCATTCATGTTTAGGAAACACTCTTCATGAACACCTGTATGTAGCACATATTCTCTAGAACATGCAAAGATGAATGACACATGCATTTGCTTTAAGAAGCTCATAATGTAATGCAAGAGGCATACATGTAAATGGATTCTAAACAGGGTCCAGGGTGACTATGAACAAAGTACTGGGTATACTCAGTCTTGGGGGATGCCATGTTGGTTAAATCAATGTCACAATTTAATCAAACAATAGTAAAAGTAGGGAGAGATCAGATGATGTCCAGTGGTTACACTTATGTCCCAAATTGCAACAAAACATAAAAATCTTGACTTTTGCCAGCATTTACTTCATCAAAATTTTTTTATACTTCCCTCTTAGTGAAGCAAATGTGTTTGTTTGTATTACATAATTAATACTCAAAATAGAAAATAATCAGAATACTTGATATATGACTCCTTATTTTTTATTTTTGGCTTTTTGTTTTTAATGACATTTTTACAGATGGGCTATTCCAAATATACACTACTTTCACATTTCATAGAGCTCTTACCATCCAGTGAACAGAGAACAAAGTATAGTAACCATAACAAACATTGTTTATAGGAATGTTTTTCATTGAAAGGATTTGAAATCTTCACTCAGCCACCATGGGTTAATGTAGCTTTAATTTAACAGGATATATTTAATATTTCATAAAATAACAAAGCCAATGTTTATCTCCAAGCACATTTATGGTATAAGAATTTATTTTTCAGATAAATATTTGTAACCATCCAAGGATAAGAAACGAAATGCAAATTTGTTCCCAAAACTTTTGCTGTTGTAAAGATGGCTCAGAAAGGTCAAACGTTTAACTTTAAATGCTATTTTTCTTATCCAAAATGCTAATACAGTATAAGACTAGTGAACTCAGGGAAAATGGTATCCTTTAAGTGTCATACCATCTTTGTTAATAAATTCATAGGAAATGGTACTTATCAACTTTCTAGTTCATGGATTGTTTGTGTTGATGACCAGTTCTTTGTATAGTTTCCCAAACTAATTCATGAAATGAAATCTGCCCTGACCTTTGATTGAATGTTCAGTAGTAACCCTATGACCCATGACAAGCAGAAACACTAAAACAACCTCTTTCAGGAAACTATTGTATGGTCCATAAATTTAGACAGGAAAATTAACCCTTTTCAGAATGTATCTTTAAGTCGGTCAAAATCATAATGATACATAATGAGACATTTCACAGCTGTCAGAATGGCTAGTATCAAAAGGATAGGAAATAATAAATGTTGGCAAGGATGCGGAGAAAAGGAAACAGTTGTGTGCTGCTGGTGCCGTGTAAATTGGTACAGTCGCTGTGGAAAACATGGACGTTCCCCCGAAAATTAAAAATGAAGTAGTGTATAATCCAGCAATCCACTACTAGGTAACGAAGTGAAAACACTAATTCAAAAAGATACATGCCCCGCTGTGTTCACTGTAACATTATTTACAATGGGCACAATATGGAAGCAACCCAAGTGACCATCAATAGATGAATGTGGTATATTCATACAAGGGCATACTACTTGCCATAAAAAATATATAAGTAAAACAAAATCTTGCCATTTGCAGCAATATGGATGGACTTGGAGGTTATTATGCTAAGTGAAAGAAGTCAGACAGAGAAAGACAAATATCATACATTTCGCTTATATGTGGAATCTAAAAAAAATAAAACGAAACAGAAACAGACTCTTAAATACAAAGAACAAACTGATGATTGCCAGAGGGGAGAGAGATGGAGGAATAGGTGAAATAAGTGAAGGGGATTAAGAGGAACAAACTCCTAGTTATAAAATAGATAAGTCACGAGGATATAGAGCACAACATAAGGAATATAGTCAATAATATTATAATAACAGATGACATCTCCACTTACGGTGATCATTTCTTAATGGATATAAGTGTCAAACTACTATGCTGTATCATAAAAGCAAATATAATACTGTATGTCAATTACATTTCTAAAAAAAGTCAGATTCTATTTAGCTCTAAATCACGTTTCTAGATGGCAGGAACGACCGGTGAAGGAGAAATGGCATTTTAAATTATTCAAATACAAGGAAAGTCTTTCTTTAACTCTTTGTATCCTTTTTTTGGTATGCATCCTGTTTCCTTCATAATGGAAATACATTATTCCTTCACATGTTTTCTTATTTATTTTTAGGGACTACAGGTGACTGGAAGAATTACTTCACAGTGGCTCAAAATGAGAAATTTGATGTCATTTACAAGAAGGAAATGTCTGGAACTGAGCTTCAGTTCCGCACAGAGATTTAAAGAGCCTACGTGACCAATCTGGATAAGAATGGAGCTGTAATTTGTTTAAAGGGGGCAGTTATGACCTGACTTGGGCAATCGAATCAATTTATAAAGGAGAAAATGTGCTTTTCAAACAGATTTGTGTATGTGTGTGTCATCAATCAGGGCTCAGTTTTGCTCCTGACTCTGAGTTTCCAAAGTCCCGAAATTTAGGGCCAGTTATGTTTTTGTAGGATATTCCTGCCTTTTCCTAGACTAGCATGGACAACAGTGAGGGTACTTATCCTACTCAGCCTTTGTGAGTTATGGCTTAGAATGAAGTTTCCCTCCCTATTAACATGGTCCAAGGAATGTTATTTGCACACTGACACTACATTGTCTAGCTCTGCCCCAATTCCCTTTGGTGAAAACTTGACCCAGGACTCTCTGTTCCACTGTTGTCTTCCGGGTCTCAAGTTGTTCCCTGAGTCATCACTTGTCTTATCACAGTGGCACTATTTGGATAACACAGCTCATGTCCTTGATACTGGGGTTCAGGTTTTGGAAATGTTGTTCCTATACCTAATTTCTTAGCATCCAAAATTTCAATTGCTGAGCATCTAACTTCTGGGTCTCCACAGATGAAAGGTCTATCTACATTGGTCTCCCTAAGTTTCTCCCATGGGAGCTGCCGCTCTGCTCTGAGAGCCTGGACTGAGGCTGCAACTTGCTTCCTTTGAAGTATCCTCCCTAATCTCAACAGCCTTTTCCAAAATGCTGAGAATTGACTATTGCCCTGGGATTGTCCCCATCTGGGAACTTCAGTTACCTCATTTTGTGAATTTTTTTGGTGGAGTTTCCCAAACTGGTATCTCAGGGGGAGTGTCTGGGCTGAATCTCCACTTTGCCCTTTAGACCCTATATCCCTTCTGTGTACCATCCCACACATATGGCTATCAACTCAGGCTCTTTGATAAATTCTTCCAGGGAACATTTGTTTCCCAGCTCCAGCTCTGCTTTAGATGTAGTTGTCGATACCTCCATGTGCAGCAAGGTCTTTTGCCTGCAGGTACTATCAACATGTGCCAACTTGTATGCCACGCCCGAGCTCCCAGATTCAAGCTTGGTTTGAGCCCCCTGGGCCTAACTTGTTCTGGAGAAGAGTTCTGACACATGATAGACTGCCTGAGCCATTACCGAGAGAGGTAGGATAAAATCAGGTGACGGTATTTTGCCTTCACAGGTGAATTTGCAGATGGAATAGTGCCTCAAGCATGTATCTTCTCTCTTCCCTAGCTCCAGCAGGAGATTCATCTAATGCCAACTGCAAACCTCTGGGAGTGAGATACAGAAATATACATAAAGAAAATGTATATATATATGATTTTGGAGAGAGTTTTTTGATAGGTTTATTATAATATGTATTATAAATTATTTCAGAGTATGAAATTTATTTTTAAGTTCCTTAGAAATATGTTTAGTGATAGTTAATCTTGAATACCTAAGAGTATTGTGAACTAGTTTCAGTTTTCTAGAATACTCTTGACAACAAGGAAGTAAAGCCAATCATGGATATATTTGCCTTATTTATTTTGATTATTAAGTTAATGTGACACAAACTTCTGATTATATGGTTTACTTTTGAAAAATAAAAAGGTGTCTGTCTGAACTACTCTTTAATCTGGGTGATAGACTGGCCGCACTAACTGCCTTCCCTAGTATGATAGGATAATTCTTATTTTTCCTAATTTTTCATTGTGGAAACAGTTTCTGTAATTGGACTTTATTCAAAAAAATTGAGTAAGTTTTAACTATGCCCCAGGTATTTTTCTAGGCATTGTACATAGAGTAGAGAAACAAGTAGAATTTAGATTTTCCTTTACGTTTCTTATAGGTTGTTGCATCTGATCCAAATGCCAACGTACTGTTTGCTCTCATCAACTCATGTTTCACACCACATAGTAGCACTCCTACTAGAATTCCAGTTTTAAAAGTACGTGATATCCTTTAAAATCATTTTTAAAAACTGCCATCAAGTTAATTTTCCTAAAATAATGTTTTTATCATTATTTTTCCTATTCAACAATCATCTATATAATTTTCAAACAAACAAATTACAATAATCTCATTCTATTTTTCTCTTGCCAAAGCAATACTGTAAAGATAGTAATAGCAAAGGTCTATGATGAAATTACTCCCATATCCATGGCACCTCACTAATTCAAAAACTATTTTCCAAGAAATCAAAATGTGTCTTTAAAAATTGTTTCACATCAGGGCATTCGAAACAAGTACTAGCACTTGTTCAGAGTAGGTGCCATTATTGATAAAAGGAAAAGAGCCACAAAACTCCCAAGGGAAAGGCATTTTAAACGTGGATTTTCCTTTCGTGAAATGCTTAAACTTTGTAAAACCAAGCAAATCAGATTCTAGTTTCTCATCTGTAAAACAATGTAATTGGTTCATGTTTCCTCCATATTCTAAAACTCTATGGCTATACTTGCCTCCTGCTTCCATAACCAAACTGTTTTAATCAGCACCTGAATGCTCTTTGTGTTTCCTGTACCAGCGCTTCTGTTCACATCAGGACTTTTTCCTTCCAACTCATTCCCACAAACACCCAGAATTCCATATTTCCACTACTTTAGAGTAAAAGCCCAAATCCGATTTCACTTCAGCCAAGAGTTCTCTTACCACCTTTCACAAAGAAACTTCTTCCATCCCAATCTTTGGTATTTGTCCCCTGGATAGTTTATCTGAAAGTTACTAACTAAAGTGGTATTATCCTAAAGCACCATTATTTCTTTGGAGCGACCTACCTATCAACAAATTTAGCTTTGTTCATTGAAGAAAAGGACGGGCTTTTACCTATGGTGCTTCCACAATGCTTGACTCCATGTTCTGAATGATGACATTTAGAGTCATTTGAATTCATCTAATAAAGTTCATTTGTAAACCTCTTTTTTGCAAATTCATAAGCTATTTCAATACACATCAAATGACGTGAATTAAATAAACATAGCATATACATATTGCCTTAAAGATCAAGGCACTTTTCCATGCTAGATTAAATTATAGCCTCAGACTCCTTCTTAACACAACACTATATTGATATATTAATTCACTGAGGTTGGTATATGTGATCATCAGTTTTATATGTCAAGTTGTCTAGGCTATGCTACCAGCTATTTCACTAAACTTGGGTATAGGTGTTGTACAGCCATTTTGTAGACATGGTTAATATCTATGATTAGTTGACTTTATATAGGAACTTATCATTGATAATCAGTGTGGGCTTGATCCAATCAGTAGGAACTGAGATATCCTGAGGAAGAAGAAATTCAGAAATTCCATTTAAGGAATACAGTATCAGCTCCTGTCTTAAGGTCTGAAAGACTGCCTTACAGATTGAAGACTTGCTTAACTAGGTCCTACAATCATACAAACCAACTCTTTGCAATAAATCTCTTAATATATACATATATGTGTATGTGCATGTATGTATATACACACACGTGTGTATAACACACATATGTAATGTATGTATGTTCTCTCTGTGTGTGTATATATATCCCAATTGGTCTGATTTATGTGACAAAAATGAAACATCAAAAATCATTAAAAGAATCAAAAATGTTAACTATTATATGGCAACTCTTTAGATCTTCCTTCCTTGTTATTTGTTCCAAGCAAAGGACTGAAGTCCATCTGATGTTGAAAGAATTTTCTTCCAAAGAACTACAATACTTTGTCTTAATTTCTAAGAAGTATGAAAGATCTCTATGCTGAAAACCATAATATACTGATAAAAAAAATCAAAGAGAACACAAATAAATGAAAAGCATCCCATGTTCCTAGATTTTAAGAATTAATATTGTTAAAATGTAAATACTACCAAAAGTCATCTATAGATTCAATGCAATCTCTATCTCTGTCATGATTCCAATGGTATTTTTTACAGAAGTAGAAAAAAAATGCTCAAAGATTTACATGGAATGACAAAAAATCCCAAACAGCCAAAGCAACCCTGAGAAAGAAGAATAAAGCAGGGGATATCACTCTTTTAAATTTCAGGCTATACTATAAAGCTATAGTCATCAAAACAGTATGATACTGGCATAGAAACAGACAAATAGACCAAAGGAACAGAATTGCAAGCCCAGAAATAAACCCAAGAATATATAGTCAACTAATACTTGACAAAGGAGCCAAGTACGTTCACTGGAGAAAAGATGTCTTTTCAACAAGTGGTGCTGGGATAGATATTCATATGTAAAAGAATGAAACCAGACCTATATTTTACAACACTCATGAAATTAACTTGAAGGGAATTAAATCTTAAATGTAAGACCTGAGATCATGAAACTCTAAGAAGAGAACATAGAAACAATTCTCCTTGCCATGGGTTTTGGTAATGAATTTTTGGAGATGACACCCAAGACACAAGCAATAAAATAAAAATAAATAAGTGGGAATACATAAAACCAAAAAGCTTCTGCACAACAAAAGAAACCATCAATAAAGTGAACAGACAACCTACAGAATAAGAAAAAATATTTGTTAACCATATGTCTGGTAAAGGATTAATATCCAAAATACATAAAAAAACTCATACAACTCAACAGCAGAATAAAAACAACAACAACAAAGAAACGAAAAAATAATCCAAATAACAGAAGGGCAAAGCACATGAATAGACATTTCTCCAAAGAAGATATACAAAAGGCCAAGCAAATTTACTCAACATCATTAGTCCTTAAAGAAATGGAACTTAATTTAATGAAAATTAATATAAGAATGAGATATCACTTCATGTCTGTTAGTATAGCCATCATCAAAAAGATAAGAGATAACAAATGCTGTTGTAGATGTGGAGAAAAGAGAAACTCTGTGCACTCTTCATGCGACTGTAAATTGGTACAGCCACTATGGAAAACAGTAAAGGAAATCCTCAAAAAATTAAAAATAGAAGTATTATATATGATCCAACAATTCCACTTCTGGTAATATATCCAAAGGTAACAAAAACACTTACTTGATAAGATACCTGTACCCCACATTCTAAGCAACATTATTTACAATACCCCAAATATGGGACAACCTAAGGGTCCATTGCTTATGTATATAAAGTAAACATTTTTTTATAATATTTATAATAGGCAAGATATGGAAAAACCTAGGTGTCCATCAACAGATGACTGAATAACGAAAATGTGATTATTATACACACACACACACACACACACACTGTATAGCCATAAAATATAAGGAAATTTTACCTTTTGCAAAAACATGGATAGAATTTGAAGGCGTTATGCTCAGTGAAATAAGTCAGACAGAGGAAGGCAAATACTCTATGATCTCACTTATATGAGGAATCCAAGGGAAACAAACAAACAAACTCATAGCAAAAGAAATGAAATTCGAGGTTACCTTAGGCAGAGAATGGTGGGAGAGGGAATTATAGGAAGGTGCTTATAGGTACAAACTTATAGTTATAAGATGACTAAGTACTAGAGATGTAATGTGCACCATGATAACTACAGCTAACACTGCTTATTATAAACAGGAAAATTGTTAGGAAAGTATATCCTAAGAATTTTCATCCGAGGAGAATTTTTTTCCCTTTCTTCTTTTTATTTTCCTTTCTTCTTTTCTTTCTAATGTATATATATATATGAGAATATGGATCTTAGCTGGACCCACTGGACTCATTTACATGATATGTAAATCAAACTAGCATGCTGTATGCCTTAAACTTATGCAGGGATATATATCAATTATTGCTTAATAAAACTGGAAGAAGATAAAGTGAGAAAACTGAAACTTAAATTTAGGATTCAATCTAAGTCTGTTTTACTCCAAAATGTCATTTTTAGAAATTCTGAAAATACATAGCATTATATATAAATAAGCTCTTTTGGACATTAGATGTAGATTGACTCTCAAAATACTATCATAAACATATTCATGTAAAGATGCCCAAGCTGACAATGTAAGCATTCCAAGCTCTATCCCCTTTCAGAGACTTACTATTGCAGAGACATTGCCTGCAAACCTGTGAAAGATTAGATTTGTAAGAATGTCTTCCCCTTATAAGCTATGGTATAATTGGTATTTCTTTATCATTTTTAAAAAGATGGCACAGTTCAAGCTCATCTAAATTAATGTATGTTTTGAGTGTTGATGTAAAAACTGACTAATTAGAAAGGAATGTTTCTGGTACAATGCATAGTGTCCAAATACATGACTAAGAACATAGTTTTTGTAATGCCGCCTATTCACAAGATGAGGACTGACTGTACTCTGTCCTGTTCTCTCCTATTCAGGGAGGAAGAGAACATGCTGTCATAAATCTTGTTGAGAAACTTGTAATGCAAATTTGAATAGGGGAGGAAAAGGACAAAATATTTCCTTGTAACTGGTATCCCTTATATCTCCTCTCTTTCTCTAGTCCTATGAACAGGAGTATCAAAGTTCTTGAGTATATTGAAAACATTTATAAAGAAAGTAAAAATTCTTGTGGTTCTCCTTAGAGGTTCTTAGATAACCTAGACAGTGAGCTCAGACTATGCATTTTATTTAAATACCAAAGGTAATTCAGTGGCTATATTACCTATTGCATTTTCCAAGTGATGAAGACAAGCTATTGTTTTCCAAGTAGCTACCAGATGGATAGATGATAGATAAGCAGACAGGAAGATAAATGATAGATAGATAAACAGATAATAGATGATACAGATAGATAGTAGATTAGGTGATAGAGGGATAGATAGACAATAGATGGGTCATACATACAGAGAGAGGGTAGAGATCGATAATGATAGATGGATGATACATAGAAATACATCGATATAGATAGATGACAGATGATAGAAAGATAGAAGATAGAGAGATGGATGTAACAGCTATCAAGACACTCTGGTACTGACTGGATTTATATTTGGAAATGTAAAAAAATTAAGTAAATAAAAAAACTGGTGATTTAATATAATTTGAAAGGAACAAGTTTAGAATTTTTTTTGAAGTTTAGTGAATTATACAGCTCTAACACAGGCCTTTAGCCAAATACATACTAATTTTAAAATAAAAGAAATTAGTAATTTTTCCAGCACAGTTTGCACAATGTGTGACCTATACACTAGTTTAAAAAACTGGTGCAAATTCCATTTCATTAACATTTTTGTTTATTTCCTGTGTATTATTCCTTCCATTGGATAAAAGCTAAATTTCTAAATAGATCGGTATATGTGCTTGAAGCACACTGGGTTTCTACAACAAAACCGAAACACAAGGAAAGTAAACCAGTAAAAGGCAGGAATGCATAACAAAGTCAATAAAGTAAAATGCAACCTATTGGTGAAGGCATAATGTTCAGTGCTACAGATATTCTATGGCAATATGGGAATTTTTTATTGTCAACACAGTATTACATTTTGTGAAGCATAATATACACTCAGAAGAGTGTGCAAAACTCAAGTATTCCAAGAAATATGACCAAACAATAAACACATCTGGGTAACCAGATCCATATCTCAAGAAACAGAACAGTATCAGCACACCAGAGCCTTCCCCTCCATTGTGCCTCTTTGTGGTCAATATTCCCCACAATGAAAACCACAACCTTGACTTCCAATACCATAGGTTAGGTTTGCTTTTTTTGAAATTTATGTTATTAGAATTATACAGATGAATTTTTTGTTTTCTAACTTTTCCCCTCAACGCTTAAAATTGTGTGATTTATCGATGTTGCTTATACTATTAGTTTTGTTATGTTTTCATTACTATACATAATTTTTGGTGGGAATATACAAATATGTATTTGCTCTTGAAGAGCATTGAAAGAATTTCCAGTTTGTTCTTTATGCATGCTACTGCTATGAACGTTCTTGTATACATATTTTTGGTGCATTTTCCTTGAGCTCAACCTAAGGTTTCAGTTACTAGATATTATATGTATAGCTTTAAGACATACTACAAAAAGAGTTCTAAGTATACCTACCAATTCCTGGGCTTATCTATTTTGTTATTTATAAAAATAATTTTATTCAGACAGAATGTAAGCCAACCATGGCTAAAAATTAAGGTCTATAGAAGTTCAGATGCATAAATTTTCAGCTCTGAAATACTATGTAAGAAAATAACTAAAATATGTAAACACTGATTCACATGATCATGCACATGACAATTTATGAATATGTTTTCATCTGCCAAAGATATGTGGAAATAATTATTTCCTTAGCTGATCTAACAGAGAATATATTAAGAGCATCTGAGGCCTGAATTATTTTCTTAATTAAAAGAAAACTTGGAGAATGCATACAGAAGAGGAAAATAACTTATGTACTGAACAAACCTCTATCTACCTCACCTACAATAAATTAATGATTCTCTTTTCTTACTTACTATTTCTTTCTTTTATAATAATACTTCATAATTAGTCTCAGGGCTCAGAATTAGAGGAAAGTCTGAAGATGTAGAAATATAATTTTTAAAGTAAATAATTCTTCAAAGAAATCTAAAAAAAGATTTTTTAAATTGTCACCATCTATTTTATACCTTGTCATCTGTCTCCAATAACTGGCCACAGACTGTGTTCAACATTCTCTCACTTTATTATTTTTGTTACTATTACTTTCAGTCTCTCAAATCTTAGACTCATTTTGTCTATGTGCCTTTTAATTGATAATTAATCTAATGGACTCACAAGAATAACAACAAAAAAATAATTTGAGGAATGTCATATAGTACTTACACTTTATGTCTCAGGTCTATGGGAACTCTTTTGCTAGATGGTCTCTAAAGACCTATTTGACCCTTTATTTTATTTCAATAGAGTGCATTAACCGTAGCCTTTTCTTTAGATACTTTTCTCTAACTATGAAGTTAGAATTAGATTTTAGGTTCAAAAAGTATCCTTCCAAGGATTTAACAGTACTAGGAACCAAGAAATAGTTGAACTGCCAAACTCCTCCCAACTGTGTGATTCCCAGGACAATAGTGCTTCTCATGGTTTCCAGCTAAGCACCAGGGAACACCATCTCAGTCTGGGCCATGCCATCCTTAGGGATGGCCAAAATCTCAAAATGATAAAAAATTAGTTGCTGGGGCAGGTGAGTGAACAGATGAGCATTGCCCAGCGATAGTGAGGACACTTCTGAGATTTCCTCAAAGTGAAGGGAGCTTGATTGTTTTAATTTTGAGTTGCTATTTTCTCCTTTATTCACTCTGTTCCTGGAGAGGTGAAATATCGTATCTAACTGGGAGGTTTGAGAGAATGACTGGCATGTTTTCTCATTGCTACTCTCTTCTCCTGGGAGTGAGCCTGTACTCTTTCTTAAGAGATAAATTCTAACTCTGTGGTTTAGTAATTCTCTTTGACTAAGACCTAACATCATATTTTCCAGCTTGGCCTCTGTCAATAATAATGACAATAGTTTAGCTTTGTCTTTAATCATTTGTTTTATTTCTTAATATTGTACAGAAGCTGGGCCAAGAAGAGTAGTCTTAGCTGGTCTGTAAAGAACCCACTTGAGTTTGGACTGAGAACATTGAGAAATGAGATAAAAAATTTTTAGATAAAGCATACACGAGGAGAGGCTTTTGGAATGAAAAGGACATTTGCTTCTTTTCTTTAATCTCTGATATAAAGGGAGAGATTTGTGACTTGGTGCTTTAGTAAGGGTTGTATTGGGCCAGTTTTGACCCCTGCATCTTTGGTTAGAAGCTTTTTATCAATCAGTACAAATGGCCTTAAAGATCTGTACAGTGGCCTTAGGGATAATTTCAGCTTACATATGGTTTAACCTTAAGTGAGTGGTTCTTTTTAAACAGGTCTTGGGCAATCGTGGTATAGTCAGTGAGAACAGTCTTGGTAAGAGCCGGAAGAGGACCCAAGCCAAAGGCAGCAAATGAGTGGCATGGAGGTCTGCGAGACAGAGTTTGCAGTTGCCAGCAGAACTTTTTGCTTTGTCTTAGTAAAGTCAAAGACTCAGTTATAGGCACAGGTACACAAAAGCATCAAAGATAGGGCCTTAACAAAGCATGGCCCTGAGGTCCGTCAGCAGGCCCTGCTTTTCCTCGACCGACCGGAACAGCTGAGATAAGCATGTCACATAGAGAAAAGATCCCTTGAGGCTTTTTAATCATTGGCTGGCAGAACGGTATTGGCTGCTTCTTAACTGCAAAGGAATTGAATTACTTGTTCTAGAAATCAGGTTCTAGAAAGAAGATATTCTAAAAATAAGGTTTTAGCAGGATCTAGACAATGGTAGAACCACTAACTCAAATTTATTCTGTGCTAGAGCCACAGAGGAGCAGTAGAAAAGCTAACTTTGGACCCATCTGGTGCTGAACACAAACTCAAAAGTCTACTCTTCTCCCATGACATGATTTCAAGTTGGCTATTGACTTATTTAACAAGGAGAGGCTTAGCGGGATTCTCTGATGTACTCATCACTCTCTAATCTTATGTGAAAAATCAACATCTTTCTGGGAATTTGTTCACAGCTTAATTTAGATTTGCAGGGCATGGTGTGATGGTTAATCTTATGTGTCAACTTGGCCAGAAGTTTGGTCAAACACTAGTATAAATGGTGCTGTGAAGGTATTTTGTGATGTGATTAATGTTTCTAATCAGTTGACTTCATAATGGAGATTATCTTTACAATGTGGGTGGGCCTTTCCAATCAGTTAAAAACATTAAGAACAAAAGCTAGGTTTCCCTCAAATGATTTTTTTTTTTCTTTTGAGAGCGAGAGAGGGGAGAATGGGAGGGTCAGAGGGAGAGAGAGAATCTTAAGCAGGTTCCATGCTCACCATGGAGCCCTATGCAGGGCTCCATCTTACTACCCTGAGTTCATGACCTGAGCCAAAATCAAGAGTCAGAAGTTTAACCTACTGAGCCATCCAGGGGACTCTCTAAAAAAAAAAAAAAAAAAAAAAAAAAAAAAAAAAATCAGCCTCAAAACTACACAGATACCTTGCCCTAGCATTAGACCTGCCACCTACAGATTTCAGACTCAGGCTGTAACATGAACTCTTGCCTCATCTGCCAACCTTTGGATTTTGGACTAGCCATTCCCCAAAATCATGTGAATAAATTTCTTAAAATAAATTTCTCTAGGGGTGCCTGGATGGCTCAGTCAGAAGGTCATGTGACTTTTGATATCAGGGTCATGGGTTCAAGCTGCACATTAGGTACAGAGATTACTAGAAAATAAATATATAAGCTTAAAATAAATCTCTTTACATCCCACATATCCAGTCACCCATACTCTTATCCACATATATGGATATATAGGGATATATGTGTGTATATGTTGTAGGGGCCCATTTAGCCAGAGCAGCCCCACCTTGGTTGAATAGCCATTTTGTTGTTTATGCTGTAAAACTTAAATTGACCCTGCCCCCCCCTCCCCGTCCCAGCGGAACTTACTTAAAAACAAGTCTGGGAAACCAGTCCCGGGTAACAAATCCCAAATAAAGGATGGGTCAGGTCAGGTGGAGATAACAGCCTGAATGCAGGGATGAGTTGGGTCAGGTGGAGACATCTAATCAGTAGAGCAAGCATACTGTCTTCCTAGCTACCAAAGAGTGTCGGCCCTGCCTTTTGGGTGCCAATTCTGACCAAGGTGATAGGCTAGTTCAAATGTCTACTATAGGGTAAATTGTAATTCAGTTGGCCACTTATGTGTGACCTAGCATGACTGTGCAGCTTTCTCTGTGTGTTACAATCTCATTGGCCACCTGTGTGTGGTCAGGCTCAACCACATGGTCTTTGCTCTATAAAAGTTAGTCTGTGAGGCAGGGAGGGGTCACCATCTCTGTAAGGAGTGGCCCCGACTGGTCTGTTTGATGGTTGTTTGATTCTTGATGCTTGGCATGAAATAAAGCTTTGCTTGACCTTTGCTTCGTATCAGTCTCCCTCCTTTGACCATGGTCCCATTATTGGGGGACCCAACAATGTGTATATGTATGAATATAAACACATACATACATACGTATATTGTTTCTTGTTTCTCTGGAGAATCCTGAAAAATTCACATGGTATCCGGGTAACTGTCAAAGTAATTGACACCCTGGAAAGGTTAAAACAAGGAATAATTTCTCCTTTCCTTGAATACCAACGAGTTTCTTTTTTTTTTTTTTTTTTAAGATTTTATTTATTTATTTGACAGAGAGAAATCACAAGTAGATGGAGAGGCAGGCAGAGAGAGAGAGAGGGAAGCAGGCTCTCCGCTGAGCAGAGAGCCCGATGCGGGACTCGATCCCAGGACTCTGAGATCATGACCTGAGCCGAAGGCAGCGGCTTAACCCACTGAGCCACCCAGGCGCCCCACCAACGAGTTTCTTTTATGGTCTTGGTGAATACTAAATATTAGTGTTCAGAAGCCTACATTTGCCTGGAATAGTTGCTTTAGAGAATCATTTTTTTTCTAAATGTAGTATAGGCAGTGATGGGGTGCGGATATTATTTTGTGTGCTACTAACTCTTTGAACTTCTAAATGAAGTCCACATCAGAAACTTTCCTTAGATTTTCTGAGATCTTGAAGAAACTAGGTCATTCTAACAACAAAATTTAGGTTACAACTACTGAAAGAACCCCAGGATCTACAAAATTACTAAGAATCCATCTCGCTGTGACTCTTGAGAATTACAAATTGAGAGAAATTTGGACTTTGGATTATGGATTTCTTTCAAAAGGCAAAAAAAAAAAATTAGTTAGTTTCTTTGGGCTTGGAGTTGCAATGAGATTTAATGTTTAGCCTTCAACTTCCCTTAGAAATTTGACAAAAGAATGAGAACATAGTCAAATTAGGGTTACCTTTATACTATTAGCATTTTTTTTTTTTTTGCATTTTACCCTAATTGTATTATTTAATTTTATTGCAGAATCTCTGATCACCTGATGGTAATTGGTTGGACTAGACTGGGCTAGACTGATTCAGTTGAGAAATAGAATATAGGGTAAATTACAGAAAGGATTTTCAGTTGACTTACTAAATGTGCTGTTTGGGTAATTTCATAGGTTTCTAAAGGTAAAATCTAACTTCCCATCAGCAGTTCCAAAGGATAGACTGGTATTGGAAGAGTGACTTTGCACAGGAGGCACCAGGGATAATCGTGATTTAAATTGCTAATCTCATTTAAGAGGAATGCCCTTAACCCTAGTAGATCATAGTTTAATGATTAAGCAAAGAAAAAAAGAGAACAAATATTCAAAGAATGATTAAGCCAAAGGAAAAAAAAGAACAAATACTGAAAGAGTTTTAGTAGGGAGTGATTCCCCTTCTTTGTGTTTTTTTTCTTTTCCCCCCCCTGTGGAAGGAATTCTAATAGTTAACTCAAAGTCTCTCTTTGCTACCTTACTAATTCTAAAACTGGGGTTAAGCATATATCTATAGTAAATTGGGGGGAAATAACTGGGCAGGTTCTGTTCAGGTGTACTCTTCTACCTTCTGACAGCTATTTTGGCCACCAAGATATTCTGTTCTGCTCCTCCAGGTATGTCATGGTACAATTATGCCAGGTACAACTATTAAACAATTGGTCCTCTCATTCTTTACTGCTTTTTTCCCTATGTGGAACTTTTAGCCACATTTCAAATCCATGTGGCTTTTCAGAGCAAATGAGCTAGCTAAATAGTTTTCTCAATACCACTTAATTGATCAGATCACCCTTCCCTCATTGATTTAACAACCTCATCTTTTTCATATCACATATTTTACACATACACATTTCTGGATAGATAGAAGGAAATGTAAAGGAAAATCACAGTCTAAAGTATGAAAGTTTCTATATACATGTATGTATCATGTATTTATTATGTTGTCCTTTCTTGTTGAAACACAGAGCACATTTTTTAACCTCTTGTATTTCTTACCACTCTGGATTATGCATTGATACATAAGTACTTTGTTTTAATTGTCTATAAATGACTATCTCTTATCTATTTCTATTTTTCCCCCCAGTTCCTAGCACAGTAAAGTCACAACCTAAGCATTCACTAAAGGGTTGAGGAATATATTTATTTAAACTTCAAAGATTTTTACAAATATAAATTGGAAAAGTGATTATGGTACTATTCATATGTTTTGTTGATTCTAGAATATAAGACAATTGTCTTGTTGTTTTGTTAAACTTTGAGATGAATATATTTCCAAATTTTTGTCGATAAGAGTCATAAATGGGTTGGCTTATAACTTCTAAGTTGGGAGCTTTGTCTTCTGGGTTTTATTGGTAGAGGTTTTGAGAAAAGATGACATTGGCAAATACCCCCCAAAAGTCTTTCTGCTATAATGAACCCCTAATATATGGTTATGCAGATCGTGAGTTTAGACTTACCTGCAAGTTGCATAGTTATGTTTGTAGTGGTATTAAAGATTTAAATATGCTTACTCAATAACAAAAGAAAGTCTAAGCCCAAGCTTTGGCTCATAGATGGTGGGCCAGAGTACGAGGGGTGGAGTAATTCTTTGTGCTGCCTGGGAACTATCCTTTGGATTTCCCCGTATCCCTGTCATTCAGAGTTTTACACTACAAAGTCAGATACAACTAAAAAACGTTTTACCCAAATACTGATCATGTCAGGAATCATGGTCTTTAGATAGGCACTGTCAATGATTACAATGACAATCAGAGGAGATATGCCTCCATGAGTGGGGATGAAAGAGAGGAAATCAGAAACTACAACAGGAGCCTGGGACCAGAAAAATCCTGGAGGAATGTAAGGGCAACTATAGTTCTCGCAAAGCAGATGAAATGAATAGAGAAGAAATAGTGTTCTCATAATGTGTGTTTAACACTTTCTTTACCCCTATGTTATTGTGGCATAGCATAATCTATATTTATAAGCATAATCTATATTTATGTTTCATTGTGTGATTTTCACTTGAATCAAAATGGTTATCAACTTTTAATATAATGGGAAGCAGCACACCTAGTTTATAGGATATATGTAATTACTTAAACAAATTGGTGTTCCTCTAATTACATTGAAGAATTATATATAAAATGTTTAATTTTTAGGTATAAAAAAACTTTTTGTCTCATTTTGCATCCTTAATATAATAATTCACTTTTTAAAATGGGACTAATTATTGTCTGCAATGAAGTGGAAAACTTAAATTTCATGTCTGGAATTTTACTTTCGAAGTATTTTGTTCAGCCAGCAGCATTCTTGGTGTTGTTATTAGTGCTGGGGTTTTGTTTCTTTGATCTTTACTTTTTGAGGAATTTTAATATGTGTAGTTGGAGCATATAGTCTCCAGTTCAGCACAAGCCCCAATACTCCCTCTTGTTGCTTTACACATTTATGTGACTTGACTAATCCCCAAAAATCATTTTGGCTTTTTGCTTGTCTAGAAATGTCTCATCTAGATTTTTCTCTAAGAAAACAAAATTAAATATGATTAATTTGGTATAAATGTACCTAAGCACACATTAAAAAAAAAATTAGAAGAAGAAAAAGAAAGAAAAAATAAAAAACAAAAAAGAAAAAGTAAAGAAAGATGACAAACACAGGCATGCTTGGAACTGGGAGGCATTTCTGAATTGTCTTAGGCAAAAATCTTGTTTTGTAGCTGGGTTGAAACTGCCCCATTCAACTACCAAGGTGTGTTTGGTTGAAAGCATTTCTCCCAAGAAATTTTCCTGATAGTGAGAACGTCCTGACATAAGTAGTAATGAGATATTTTGTGATGTTATTGCCAAAAAACAATGGTATAGCAGCCAACTTTTAATACTCCCCCTTCCTCTGAAGAGTAAGTGAAACCTCTAAAATAAACACATGTCAAATTTTATGTTTTGTGACTTACTTTTAGAGACAAAAGAACCTGGGATTCTGAATGCCGATATGATGAGTTTCTGAAGTGAAAATATAATGAAACACTACAGAGGTTTAATGATTTTCAAACTGAATTAATGCATATTGTCTCCTTCTGACTTGATAATCAAATGTCATGTGAAATGATTAACAAAGTCATGATACAGATGAATAAGGGCTGTTTGTAAAAATTCTAAATGGAAGAAAGTTTCTTCTTTTTTCTTTCCTTTTCAAATATTTTTGTCCCACAATATTAGTGCTAGTGCCTTCCTGTCCTTTCCATCTCACTAAATATATATTTGCCTCTATAATCTAGTTATAAATAGCTGAATTATTTATTGCAATAGTTGACATATTCATACATATTCAGAACACATACATACACTGAGGCAATTGTTATTTATTACCTATTCTTATGTAACAAACTATTAAAAATGTACTGGTGGAAAACAGAACTATATTATCTTCAAAGTTGCTATCGATCAGGGATGCAGACAAAAATAAAGAGAGTATGGCTTCTTTCTGCTCTGTGATGTTAGGGCATTCAACTGGGAAGACTCAGATCTCAAGTAGCTGGGTGCTGAAATTTCCATAGGGCATTTTTAATCTCAGGTTGGGAGCCTAGGTTGTGTTGAAGACTAAACTCAACTTGTAAGGGAAACCAGGGAGCTACATGTTCATCCCTTGTAGCTTGGGCTTCCTCACAGCATGGCAGCCTCATTGTAGCTTTGATGAAGTTCTAGAACATAGGTGAGGTTTGGTGGGATGAAGTTCAGAGCCAATGACCAAGAAAGAATTCTTGAGACATCCTTGGTGCAAAATGGTGGTTTATTAAAGCACGGGGACAGGACCCATGGGCAGGAGGAGCTGCTGCCCTGGGGATGTGAGGAGTGGTCTATTATATACTGGTAAGTTGGGGAGGGGTTTAGGGATGGTGTAAGCCTCTAAGGAATTTTGGAAGCAAGGTTTCTAGAACCTTGAGGGGCTAGCTATTGTCTGGGGAAAAGGTTATTCATTACCAGTAATAAAACCTTCTTGTGAGACCCTTTATATGTGTATCAGTGGGTCATATGCTTGGGAATGATTGTCGATACCATCTCGGAGTTTTAGAGATAAAGTTTCCAAAAGAATTGTTAAAGTAGACTTACAGGATCCTGGATGGAGGTAGGGGGTTGGTCAGGCTAGGATTGTCCTTTGCCCTTAGCAAAGCCTTAAGATGGGGGTAGTTGAGTCCCTAAAGGAGAGTCACTCTGCCTGTTTTAAGGGCTTGTCAGTAGGTAAGGAAATTTAATAAATTTTCTTCTGCCTCTATTTCCCATATCAGCTTGACTTCTTACATGATAGTGCAGAGCTCTAAGAGCAACTGTTCTGGCAAACAAGGTAGCAATTATATAGCATTTTATGGTTTGGCATCAAAAGTAAAAGTGTCAGGTGGCTGGGTGGGTCAGTTGGTTAAATGTCTGCCTTCAGCTCAAGGCATGATCCTAGGGTTCTTGGATTGAGCCCCACATCTGGCTCTCTGCTCAACAGGGAGCCTGCTCTTCCCTGTCTTGGTACCCTTGCTTATGTACTCCCCCCACCCCTCTCTCTCTTTCTCTGTCAAATAGATAAATAAATAAATACATCTTTTAAAAAAGTTAAATAGTTTCATTTCCAATGTTTGGTGAAATAGTCACAAACCTACCCATACTCAAGGAGAGGTAAAGAATACCACTCTTACTGAAATGAATATTGAAAGTTTACATCCACCTTTTCTAAAACCACTACAATAGTATCAAAGATAAATATTGAAACAAAATTTCCTATTATAGGTGAAATCTTGATTTCCCTTTATTTCATTCATTGGGGAAAAAATCCTTAGATTTTAAAAATTATGATGACTTTTTCTATTGATTCTAAGTAAAAGAAGAACAACTGACTCTTTAGGAAGGATTATTGATTATTCCCCTGTATTTTCTATTCAGTATTGAAATCACAGCAAACAGTGCTGTGAGCTCTCCTTAGGAATAAAAATTTACAGGTAAGTGGTAAGGCAGCAGATTTTTGCTGTGAGGGAAGGAAGAGCAAAGGTCTGCTCTCCTAGACTGAGATTTTATGGAACAACATTTCTTTTCCTTTTATCTTCTCATGTATTTCATCCTCCAAAATCTTCATCCAGTCATACATTAGGTGGAAGAAATATATTCTCGGCCATTACTTGCTCACAAGCTTTAGAGAGCCATACTCTTGGCCTTTTTCTGGTTGCACCTTTCTTTCTCTATGTAGCAAGGAGTCTGGGGAGACAAAGACTCCGTCCTGCCTTCCAGACCTTGTCTGAGGAGTCTTAAATCCTGGAATTCCCTGCCCATATAGTCCTCACTTACTCTCAGATGTATAAAAGTTCTTCCCAGGTCAGTCCTCCCCAGGGCAGACCTCTGTTGCAGGTATGTACATCCCTATGCTTAAAAGATGCCCAAGTGATAGCTTTTTGCTAAGAGGGAGAGTTATGGACAGAGCTTGAACTTGTGGCTTAGTTGGTCCAAATACATTTATATGAGGCCTTCTGGGTGGTAAATGGAGCTAGGTGGATCTGTGGGCCAGAGATCCAACTTGTGCTCTTGTTCTGGCCTCGCAAATGCTAGCAGTAGGCCAGTTTCAGGCTTTTTTTTTTTTTTTTTTTTTTTTTTGGTTAAAAAAATCAGAAATAGTAATTTGTAAATTACTATATTAATTAATTGTATTAATTGTATATTGTATTAATTCATTTTCCTGACATATAAGTTGGTAGAGATGGAAATGTTAATATATTTCAGCCTGTGTTGTTGTTTGTCCAAATAAAATGTACAGGGTGTACAGTCACAAGTAGGAACATCCACCATGCTTGGCACTTCCAAGTTAGAACTCTGAGCACACATCCCAGAGAGTTACTGTTGCACAGTGATTAAGACATATAGAATCATTTGTTATGCACAGTATTTCATGAAGATAATCATTCCTAGGAAAAGTGTTTTGTTTAGGCTGGGTGAGAACTATAGCACAGGGAAGACCAGAAAATATGCTCTAAATACAGGATTTACAAATGAATTTCTTGGCTACAGTTGATTTATCTATGGTCACTTACACTGAAATAGGTAGCAAAAGAAGTTTACCACTTAAAATTTTTCTGATTAAAATAATACAATTTAACTTGAATTCATCTATATATACAAACTTTTCAGAAGACTACAGTATAAAAACCAGAGAAATGGTGGTGTTCAGGTTAAGTCAGCCAGTTTAAGTCTGGTTCCAGATGCTTCTGAGCTCCATGGGGGTCCTCTGAGTCAGAATTCTAAAGGCTGAATACTTAAGGCTTTCAACATTTTTGTTGTCAATGATTATTGTTTTTATGAAATTCTTGACTTATGTTTGTATCATCCTAAATCATATAGTTCTTCCGAAATGCTAAAGCTAATTTTGAGATTTAAAAGCTTAGTGATAAAATTCAGTGCCCCCTTGATTAAACGTGACGAAGGAAGAATGGTATCTTCATACCTGGAAGTTTGCTGATCTGTTGGACACTCACTTACTTTTCAGAAAAATGTTCACTTGAAAAAAGAAAGAGCTTTCTCCTTATCTACACTGAAAGCAATGAAGAGAAGTATGCATGTCCATTGTTGTTACACGGGGTATGATGTAAATTTTCACTTTTATGATGATTTTATTTTTTATTATTCTCTTCAGGAATCTGAAGCTTATTCGAGGGCATGGGGCTAGAGATTTAACTAAGGACTGCAAAAATAAGTTCTCATCAACAGTGTCCTGAGGATCCTCAGTAAACTGGTGCATCCCTAATGGATAAGAAGTCTTACTCAAAGTATTGACAAACAGCCCCAATATGTACAATCATTTTACATCAACATGAAGCCCTCACAAAATTGAACCTTGGTATACTTGCTATAAAATTCATGCAAATATAGTTGCCACATGTCCAAGTTGATTAAATATATTGCTTAATGTACCTTTCCCACCTTGGTATACTTGCTTTAAAATTCATGCAAATATAGTCGCCATATGTCCAAGTTGATTAAATATATTGCTTAATGTACCTTTCCCACCATACTGAATAACACGAGTTAAAACATTTTAACAAAAAAGAATACAAGGAGTGGGGGCTTAAAAAATAAAATGGAGAGTCGAGCACAAGAAAACAGCAAAGAGATGTGAAATGGTTTTCCAGAAGATTTTACCGGCCACAAGAGCGGCAGGTAGGGAAACAGAGGAAAACAGCTGTGGGCATGGTGAGGGCCTTCACTTAAAATAAGACCAGTTACCATGGTAGTGTGTTTTTTTCTTTAGTCTTGTTTGGGCACAAAGTAGGTGGAATGTCTAATTTAATCAGGGTTGGAATTTTGGCAAAACAAGTAAGATGAAGGGTGAGAGAAGCAGCAAGATGAATGAATAAAAGGAGAGGGGCTTGGGAGCACCTGGGTGGCTCAGTTGGTTAAGTGTCTGCCTTCATCTGCTTTCTGCTCAGGTTAAGATCCCAGGGTCATGAAATGGAGCCCCACTTTGGGCTCTCAGCTCAGTGACAAATCTGCTTCTCCCTCTTCCTCTGTGATCGCTCTCACTTTTTCAAATAAATAAATAAAATCTAAAAAAAAAAAAAAAACAAGGGGAGATTAGAATGAGCTATCATGAAGGGTTTACTAACTGAAGTCTTTAGGATATACTTATTAAAATCTTAAGTGTAACAATTATAACTAGTTTGGATTACTTTCTATATGCCAAGCACTGGACAGACACTGTATCATTTCATTTAATCTTAAAACAAAACGAAACACCGTTTTAAATAGGTCCATTATTAGGTTCATTTTACAAATGGAGAGATAAGCAATTAAACACTAAATCAGATAGCTCATTCACTTAGCGATTAAGTATAACAGTTGTAAAAACCGATAAGGAACCAAACTAGGATAAAATTAAAACTGTAAAATTTTAAAACAAGAAACAAATAAACTAATAATATTTGGGGATTGGAAAAACAAATCTGTAAGAATACAGAAAATAAGAAATACATGTAGTAGTTCTTAGAGTTCAAAACTAAAATAGAGCAAAACATTTTTGGAACCAGTTAGCCAGTGATTATTCAGAGTGATACAAGAAAATGGGAAGCCTGACCAGCATAAGTAAGTTGTCATGAAAGAACACTTTTAGGGATTTAGTCTCGGCAAGCAGGAAGGCCACATGAAAATACACCAACAAGAGGGTTTTCTCTTCCTTAAGAGAAAGAAGCCACAGAACAAGATCCTACTTAAACAGACTTGATGGGGAAAACAAAACAAAACAAAACAAAACAGGAGATTTTAAAATATAACGAAAAATTTCTTAGAAATGTGACAAAGAACAATTAAAGAAATCATAGTTACCTAATTTAAAAATTCAACAGCAGAACAGAAATAGACATCCATGAAAATCAAATTATCTTAAAAGTTAAATGAAAGGGGAGAAAGGGGGTGGGGTTATGGAAATTGGGAGGGTATGTGCTATGGTGAGTGCTGTGAAGTGTGTAAACCTGGCGATTCAGAGACCTGTACCCCGGGGGGTTAAAAATATATTACATGTTTATAAATAATAAAAAATTTTAAAAAAAGTTAAATGAAAGAACTCTCCTATAAATAAAAATACCAAAGGAAAATATAAGTGACAAGATAAGGTATTGGAGAGATGGAGAAGAGATGAAGAGCACTCTGTAAGGAAAAATAAAGGAGTCACAGAGGCATAGAGAAACATGAAAAACAAAATCAATAATCAAAAAATTATTTTGAAGATATTTTACAGTATTGAAAATGAATTGAAATTTTAGATGAACTATTATAGTGAATTTAAGGTGGATTTAGGAAACAAAGACTCACACTGGAAATATTTCAAAATTTGAAGGAAAAAACTTATGTCCTGTCAGAATGAATTGGTTGCTTTGATTCCAAAGGGAGGAAAATGAAACCACTTATGGATTTTTCATCTGTAACACTGGAAACTATAATGTTTACAGTTTAAAAAAATTAAGTATTTGTGCCCTAAGAATCTTAGCCCTTGCCAAAATACTATTCATGTAGTAAGATCAAAGTAAAATATTTGGGGAATATTTAATGGTTCAAATAGTGTTCCATTCATTTACATTTTGAGAAAATCATTAGAAGTAGGTATAATCAAAAATAACCCAACCAGTATAAAGATCTCAAAATAAGAGAGGATGAAATGAGCAGTGCTGAGCAGAAACTAATGAAATGAATGATAAAGCATACATGTTAATGTGCTTGGAAATGATTCTTTGTTTTCAAATTTCTTTTCAGTGTAACAGAATTCGTTGTTTTTGCACCACACCCAGTGCTCCATGAAATACGTGCCCTACTTAATACCCACCACCTGGCTCCCCCAACCTCCCACTCCCCGTCCCTTCAAAACCCTCAGATTGTTTTTCAGAGTCCATAGTCTCTCATGGTTCACCTCCCCTTTCAATTTCCCTCAACTCCCTTCTCCTCTCCATCTCCCTATGTCCTCCATGTTATTTGTTATGCTCCACAAATAAGTGAAACCATATGAGAATTGATTCTCTCTGCTTGACTTATTTCACTCAGCATAATCTCTTCCAGTCCCGTCCATGTTGCTACAAAAGTTGGGTATTCATCCTTTCTGATGGAAGCATCATACTCCATAGTGTACATGGACCACATCTTCCTTATCCATTCATCCGTTGAAGGGCTTCTTGGTTCTTTCCACAGTTTGGCAACCGTGGCCATTGCAGCTATAAACATTGGGGGACAGATGGCCCTTCTTCTCACGACATCTGTATCTTTGGGGTAAATACCCAGTAGTGCAATTGCAGGTTCATCGTGAAGCACTATTTTTAATTTCTTGAGGAATCTCCACCCTGTTCTCCAAAGTAGCTGCACCAACTTGTATTCCCACCAACAGTGTGAGAGGGTTCCCCTTTCTCCACATCCTCTGCAACACACGTTGTTTCCTGTCTTGCTAAATTTGGCCATTCTAACTGGTGATGAACAATGTTCATCATCACTAGCCATTAGGGAGATTCAAATTAAAACCACATTGAGATACCACCTTACACCAGTTAGAATGGAAAGGATTCTTAAAATAGAAAAGATAAATGTAATGTATTAATCAAAATATCTGTAACACATATGAATGTTAAAAGACTATTACTCAAAATATAAAAATTGACAAAACAAATCTTAAAAAGTATGAAAAATACGACTAGGAAATTTTGGGGAAGGAGATATCTAAATGTTCATTAAACTCACTCTAGTATAATTTCAGCAATCTTTGAACACGCTGGGATAAACAATCCATTGATTTTGCCTCTCATCACTGTTGATCAGGTCCTCTCACATCCTTATTATTTACCTAGCAGAGGTTTCATGGACCATTATATTAATCAACTCTGTTGTACTGATCATATACTCATTAGCTCATCTAACCTCTCCGCATATTGCTCTGGCAAACCCCAATCTTGGCAGCAGAAGGGGGCTGGAAAAATCCACACAATTATGGTGTATAATACAATTTATATTCATAATCGTGGATTATAGAGTTGACACTTCTACAGTATTCTGGTTTCAATCACTTCTCCACTCTTCTAAAAAACTATTTCATACTTCCTGTGGTGTTCTCGGACGTCCAAAACCACCTCTCATTTCATGACAATCAGAAGAGAATGTCCACAAACTCCAGTCAACAAGTGTAGACACAACTCTTCATGTTCTCCCTACTTTTCCCTGTGGATATATTGTCCCTGTGGTCATATGATGCCATCCCTTCCAGAATTTTGTTAGTTCCCATGCTCACTTACTCTCTTCCCTCTTCAAAAGTTGTCACTGTACCAGTATTTCCCTTTTTCTTCCACAATCATTCTCTCATTCCATGAATGTTATTTCTTCCATGTTAAAAAAAAAAAAATACAAAAATCTCTTTCCCCTATATTGGTCTCCAGTAATCACTTCATTTCTCTGCTCCCTTTAGAACAGCTCTTAGAAGGTGTTGACCACCATCACTAACTCTTTGAATATACTCAGTGAGGCTTTCACCTCCACCACTTCATTAGACTGCTCCTGCCAAGTTCACCAAAAGTCTTCATATTGCTAAATTATGTGGCAAATCTTAATTGGCTAATTATCAGCATTGAACACAGTTAATCATTATTTTCTTTTTGAAAGCTGCCATTTCACTTTTGGAACACAAGTTACACCTCAGAGATATTGTGGGTTTGATTCCAGAGCACTGTAATAATACGTCCCAATAAAAACAGTCAAATGAATTTTTTAGTTTTTTGGTGCATATTACATGTATATTATATGTACATTATGTTGTTGTCTATTAAGTATTCAGTAGAATTAGGTCTAAAAAACAATGTATGTATCTTAATTTAAAAATACTGTATTGCCAAGAAAATGCTAACTATCATCTGAGCATTCAGTGAGTGTCATCGTTTTGCTGGTGGAAGTTCTTGCCTCAATGTTGACTGCTGACTGATCAGTGTGCTGGATGCTGAAGACTGAGGTGGCAGCGGTAATTTATTAAAATAAGATGACAGTCAAGTTTTCCTCAGTGATTGACTCTTGCTTTCACTAGTACACATAGAGGGCATTGTAGGATTTTTAATTGGCCTACTTTCAATATTGTTGTGTCTTAGGGAAGAGGGGAGCTTGAGGAGATGGAAAATCATGGTGGAATAGCTGGTTGATGGAGTCGCCAGAACTCATATGAAGTTTATCAGTTAAGTTCACTGTCTTGTATGAGTGTGGTTTGTGGCACCCCAACACAATTAGAATAGTAACATCATAGATCACTGATCACAGATCGCAATAGTAAATAAAACAATAATGAAAAAGTTTGAAATATTGCAAGAATGATCAAAATATGGCACAGAACAGATGCTACTGGAAAAGTGGTGTTAATAGACTTGAGGATACCAGCTATAAAATGGTACCCAACAAAGTCCTTTAATTTGTAAAAAGAAAAAAAAAAAGCTATATCTGCAAAGCAAAATACAAGAATGTATGCCTATTTTCGCAGTTGATTCTTTTACCTCACTGGTTGCTCCCTCTCCATCTCCTTTGCTGATTTTCCCTCATGTTGACAGCCTCTAAGTACTGGAGTCTTCCAGAACTCAGTTCTAGGATTGCTTCTCTATCAACTCTTAACCCTGTAGATGAGCTCATCTGATTTCATTGCTTTAAAAATCATCTGCAAACTGATGACTTCTGAGTTTATATTTCATTCTGGACTTTTTCTTCAAACTTCAAACTTCTTTCTCCTTAAGTATATCTAGTATGTCTGCCTGAGTGTTTAATAAGCATGTCAAATATAATGTGTCCCAAACTCAGCTTTTGAGTCCAACCTCCAAACCTGCATCCACCTCATCCTGCCTCATTTCAGTAAATGTCAACTCTGTCATGAGAGTTGTTTAAGTAAAATTACCTTAGAATCGTTCCCAGCTTTTCCCCAAGATTTGCAGCACTGCCTTCAAAATATATTCCAAATCTGATCTCTTCTCCCCACATCTCCTGCTAATACTTTTCTCCAAACTTCTGGTACTAATGGCTTTCATTATAGCAACAATTTCCTAAGTGGTCTCTATGCTTTAGCCCTGCACTCTACACTCAACCCTCAGCACTCCACCCAAAAGCTGAAAGCTCCCAGAAAGTCATGAATCCAATAATGCCACCCCCCTGCTTTAAGTCTTCCTGTAACACTGCATGCATCACTCAGAGTAGAAACTAATGTTGTAATGGCCTTCAGCGGTCCATGTATCTTTCCTTTGAGCTCTCTGATCTTGACTTTCCTCTCCAGTCTTGTCTGACCTCTTAAGATTCTTAGAGCATTTTAAGCATTATCCTACCTTGGGTTAGAGCTCTTCTCTGTAGTTGTAACCGGCTTGCCTCAGACGTCCAGATTACTCACTCCCTCAGTTGTTTCAAATGTTATTTTATTATTAGAGGGCCTCTCTGAACACCCTATAAATCTAAGAGCTCACTCTCTAGGCCTTTTTCCTGGACCAAGCTTAATTTTTTCCACACCACCTATCATCATCTAATGTATGTTAATTTCATTCTTTGTTTTTAGTCTGTCTTTCCACCAAACAATATAAACTCCAAGAGGGTAGGAACTTTATCTGCTTATATACTACTACATGCTCAGCATGTAGAAAAATAAGTAGCAGGTAGTAAATATATTAACTAAATAAACAAATGGATACAGGAAAAGATGCTAAGCATGTAGAAAAATAAGTAGCAGGTAGTAAATATATTAACTAAATAAACAAATGGATACAGGAAAAGTTTTCTAATAGAAAACTGCTTAGTAAGAGAGTACAAGATTATTTCACCTAGTATCTTTATAATGACAAATAAATTATTGTGGCATCTACTTCTGAAGATAGAATACAACTATAACAGGCTTTTTTTCAAAAAAGTTTATGATGATTAAAAATTAAAAATCTGCCATATTTTTAACTCCCCTATGTCATTATAGGGAAATCTCTTTTTAAGAAATAGAAGCAAGAGTAACATTTGCATTGTTTGCATTGGTAACAAAAATTGCATTTTTGTGCATCGGTATGGATTTGGTACAAAACTGTAGTAAGCCTAAACTATAGAATAGGTCAATTATATTGACTTTGAGGAAGCTCACGATGTATAGCAAATGAAAAAAACAAATTGTACAGCACTAGGACAGGAGCTACCTGTCAAAAAGGCGAGATCTGTTGGGGCGCCTGGCTTTCTCAGATGGTAGAGCATTGAACTCTTGACCTTGGGATTGTGAATTTGAGCCCTACATTGTGTGAAGGCATTACTTTTCTAAAAAGTGAGATTTGTTATTTACTGCATTGAGAATCTGGTTGGGTTTGTTTTAAGTGAATCGAGAAAGGGGTCAGGAAGCAGGGGTTTATCCTGCACTGGGCCAGTTAGAAAATGGAAGTGATTCTGTGATTCTGTGATGAATATTTTGACATTAAATTTAGGTGGTGGGGGGGATGGAGTGAGGCTAAAGCTGTCATTGAGAGAGAACTACCAGTCACCCATGTTAGCTGAGAGAGAAGGATATTTCATTTTTTCCTCCACGGTATTCTTGTTTTTGTCTGGGCTTAGATTACAGAGTGATCACAGTTTTGTCTCACTTATCTAGTCACAGACAGACCCCATCTGATTTTGGTATTCTGTGAAATCTTGTGTGCTCAATAGGAAACATGGCCAAGGTGATAGTGATAGGACAGACCAGCCGGAAGTTGTCAAAGCTACTTTCTCAAGATTGATGGGCATAATGTGATATCTGTTTAATAAAAGCATGTCATAGACAGCAAAACATCAACAAATCATATATATATATGTATATTTTATATATATATATATGATTTGTAACACTGAATGCATCATTCAGAGTAGAAACTAATGTTGTAATGGCCTTCAGCAATCCATGTATATATATATATAGACAGCATCTGCACACATGTCCCCACACACATACATATTAGAGTTGTGTGGGTAAGAGTGTGTAAATAGTCAGGAAAAATACACGACAAATGATTAACATTAGTCATGGGGATGCGGGAGTACAGAAAGCTTAAGAAGAAGAAAAAGTGATCCAATTTTTCATTAAGTAACTTTGAAATCCTTCACTGATTGCTATGATCACGTCTGTGTGATAGTTGTAAATCTGCAACTGGAAAGCTAATAAAATTTGAAGACAAAGGGAGAGAACAATTCAGAGGCCTAGAGAATGAGAAATATGTAATTGGTGGTAATGAGCCATAATTCCAAAGCTTTTAGTTGCCAGGAAATTCCTAATTTCTCTGACCTTGACTTCTTCATCTATAAAATAAAGATCACAGAAATTTGTGGCAATTCAGCAAAAAACTGTAAAGCGCCTTCAAAACTATATTCTACAATTGTGTATCACTTGGCAACTGCGACTATTAGGCTTTAGGTCAAACCTGGATCCCACTCGGGACTTCTTTTCCTGTGACTTGTCCATCTAGCTTTAGGATCTGCTGCCACCATGTGGGCAGCAGTGGGTAATGTTGACCAGGCAACCAGTCTGATTTATCAGGATTTTCCCGTTTGTTAATGGGATAAAAATAAAGTTCATTGAGATGTATATATACAAAGATTTGTGTATATACTAGATTTGTTGTGTTTATATAAATGGAGAATAGTTAATTTTATTTGCATTTCATTTTGTGTAATTTCTATTACTATGTCTTCACATTCATTTTTTTCTATACTGTATCTAATCTTCTATTAATCCATCCAATGCATTTTTATTTTTCTTAAATATTTTATTTATTTATTTTAAAGAGAGATAATAGGGGAAGCACAAGTGGGAATAAGGGTAGAGGGAGAGAGAGAATCTCAAGCTGACTCCACACCAAGCCATGGAGCCTGACAGGGAGCTGGATCGCACAACACTGAGATCATGACGAACCAAAGTCAAGAGTCGACTGCTCAACTGACAACCACCCAGGTGCCCCCCATCCAATGCATTTTTCATTTTAGATGTTGTATTTTTCATCTCTAGAACTTTAATATGGGTCTCTTTAGCTTGTTTACTCTCTCTTCACTCACTTATGTTTATCTTTATGTTTTTGGCCATGTCCTAATTTTAGTAGTTGACTTAAAGTCCTTGTCAACTAATTCTGTCATCTGTCAACACTATGAATTTATTTACTGAGTGGAAGACTATACAGTATACGCTGTAAGTCATATATTTATACTTGGTTAAATGTCTTATAACTTTTTATTGCAAATTTACCTTGTTAGGTGGTGGAATTTTATTTTCATTATTTGGTATTTTTTTTTTTTTTTAGATGTACAGGGTTTTTTTTTTTTTTTAAGA
The DNA here is from genome assembly GCF_030435805.1 of Mustela lutreola. NCBI lineage: Eukaryota > Metazoa > Chordata > Mammalia > Carnivora > Mustelidae > Mustela > Mustela lutreola. Next base: position 11,952,631 of record NC_081290.1, read on the forward strand.
TTTTTGTTTATTTATTTGACAGAGAGAGATTACAAGTAGACAGAGAGGCAGGCACAGAGAGAGAGAGAGAGAGAGGCAAGCAGGCTCCCTGCTGAGCAGAGAGCCCGATGTGGGACTCGATCCCAGGACGCTGAGATCATGACCTGAACGGAAGGCTGCGGCTTAACCCACTGAGCCACCCAGGCGCCCTAGATGTACAGGGTTTTTGTTCTAGAAGAGAGACATTGGGAATTTGAGCCACTAGAAGCTTTCTATGAAGTTAATTAATTCATCTTTAGGACATATTTATTTTAGAGTAAAATTTACCCTACCACTGAGGTAACACACTTTTAAGGACTCTGCTTGAAGTGTTTGCAGGTCTTTCCAGTCTGGCGGAGGAAATAGGGACTACGGCCATACCACTCACTGTTTCTCCAGTTCCTCCCCAGTCTCAGGAGGCTTGTCACATGCATGTGAAGATCAGTATTCAGCCAAAGACATGAGAGGACTCTGATTTTTATTATTATTTGTAATTTTAAGAGGCTCTTCAGAGGCAATGTGTCTCATATTTATTGTAAAAATAATTTCATTGAATGTTTAATTTGTCCCAGTAATTCTGCTTATTGTCCTCCATTTTGTCTTAATATCATGCTGCTCTATGTCATTGAAACTTCTGCCATATTTTATCACGACTCTCAAGTATCTTTTGCTTAAATTTTTGACAATTCAATAAAATTAGTTTTTATGAAAAAAATCTTTCAATTCTAGAGAGAAATTGAGCTATTATAACTAATTGCTATGGTACTTTAGAACATTATTATACCTTATCAGATTATAATGCCAAATAAATTGCATTGCCCTATCAAATTACATTGTTCTTCCTTGCTGAAACTTTTAATATAGATTTTTTAACTTCAAAGATTTTGTTTAAATTCAAATTAGTTAACATATGTGTAGTATTAGTTTCAAGAGTAGCATTTGATGATTCATCACTTATATAAAACAGAGCTCACCCCAATAAGTGTTCTCCTTAATGCCCATCACCCATTTAGCAGTCCCCAACCTCCCCTCCAACAGCCCTCAGTTTGTTCTCTATACTTAAGAGTCTCTTATGGTTTGCTTCCCTCTCTGTTTTTATCATATTTTATTTTTCTTTACCTTCCCCTAGGTTCAGCTGTTTTGTTTCTTAAATTCCACATATGGGTGAAATCATATGGTGTTTGTCTTTCTCTGGCTCACGTATTTCACTTAACATAATATACTCTAGCTCCATCCACATCATTGCAAATGGCACGATTTTATTCTTTTTGATGGCTGGGTAATATTCCATTATAGCTCTATATATACCACCTCTTCTTTATCCATTCATCATTTGATGGCCATTTGGGATTTTTCCATAATTTGACTATTGTTGATAGGACTGCTATATACATTGGGGTGCATGAGCCCCTTTAAATCAGTATTTTTATATCCTTGTATAAATACCTAGTAGTATAATTGCTGGGTTATGGGGTACCTCTATTTTTAACTTTTTGAGGAACCTCCATACTGTTTTCAAGAATGGCTTTCCCAGTTTGCATTCTCACTAAGTGTAAGAGGGTTCCACTTTCTCCACATCTTTGCCAATATCTATTGTTTCCTGAGTCGTTAATTTTAGTCATTCTGACAGGTGTGAGGAGGTATCTCATTGTGGTTTTGATTTGTATTTCCCTGATAATGAATAATGTTGAGTATTTTTCATGTGTCAGTAGGCTATTTGTATGTCTACTTTGGAGAAATGTCTGTTCATGTCTTCTGCCCATTTCTTGACTGGATTATTTTTTGGGGAGTGTTGATTTTGTAAACTTATTTATAGATTTTGGATACTACCCCTTTATCCAATGTGTCATTGGCAAATACCTTCCATTCTGTAGGTTGCTTTTTAGTTTTTTGATTGTTTCTTTCATTCTGCTGCTTTTTATCTTGATAAAGTCCCAGTTGTTCATTTTTGCTTTTGTTTTCCTTGCCCCTGGAGACATGTCTAGTAGGAAATTGCTATAGAAGAGAACAAAGGGGTTGCTGTCTGTATTCTCTTCTAGGATTTTTATGGTTTCCTGTTTGATCCATTTTTAATTTATTTTTGTGTATGATGGAAGAAAGTGGTCAGTTTCATTCATCTGCATATTTCTGTCTAATTTTCCCACCATCATTTGTTGAAGAGACTGTCTTTTTTCCATTGGACATTCTTTCTTGCTTTGTTGACTATCAGCTGACCATATAGTTGTGGGTACATTTCTGGGTTCATTATTCTATTTCATTGATTTATGTGTCTGTTTTTATGCCAGAATCATAATGTCTTGATAATTATAGCTTTGTAATGTAGCTTGAAGTCCAGAATTGTGATGGCTCCAGGTTTGGTTTTCTTTTTCAACATTCTTTTGGCTATTCAGTGTCTTTTCTGGTTCCATACAAATTTTAGAATTGTTTGATAGAGCTCTGTGAAAAACAACTGGTGTTATTTTACAATTTTTTTCCAGCTCTGTGAAAAACACTGATGAAAAATATTGGTGTTAATTTATTTGGTATTGTTTTGTTTACAGTGAATGTGTAGATTGCTTTAGGTGGCATAGACATTTTAATAGTATTTGTTCTTCCAATCATAAGCATGAAAAATTTTCCATTTCTTGTCATCTTTAATTTTTTCATAAGTGTCTATAGTTTTCAGAGTATAAATTTTTACCTCTTTGGTTATGTTATTCTTAGGTCTTTTATGGGTTTGGGCATTGTTTTAAATGGAATGAATTCTTCGATTTCTAATTCTTCTACTTCATTTTTGGTGTATAGAAAAGCAACAGATTTCTGTATGCTGATTTTATATCTTGAAATTTTGCTGAATTCAGGCATCAGTTCTAACAGTTTTTGGTGGAGTCATTTGGGTTTTTAACATACGGTATCATGTCATCTGTGAATAGTGATAGTTTGACATCTTTCTTGCTTTTTTAGATGCCTTTTCTTTTTATTGACCAATTGCTAAGGCTAGAACTTCTAGTACTATGTTGAACAAAAGTGGTGAGAGTGGGCATCCTTGTCATTTTCCTGATCTTAGGGGAAAAACTCTCAGTGTTTCCCAGTTGAGGATGATATTCACTGGGTGTCTTGTATATGGTTTTTATGATATTGAGATATGTTCCTTCTATTCCTACTTTATTGAGGGTTTTCATCAAGAAAAGATGCTCTATTTGTGGAATATATAGGAATAAATCCCACTCATCAAGGTGAATAATCCTTTTAATGTACTGTTGGATTCAGTTAGGTTTGTGTCCATGTTCATCCAGGATCTTGGCCTATAATTCTCCTATTTAATGGGGTCTTTGTCTGATTATGGAACCAAGTTAATGCTGGCCTTATAGAATGAGCTTGGAAGTTTTCCTTCCCTTTATATTTTTTGGAACAGTTTCAGAAGAATATATACTAATTCTTTGAATGCTTGGTAGAATTCCCTTGAGAAGCCATCTGGCCCTGGACTCTCATTTGTTGGAAGATTTTTTAAAAGATTTTATTTATTTATATAACAGAGAGAGAGAGAGAGAGAGAGAGAGAGAACAGAAGTAGGCAGAGAGGCAGGGCAGAGAGAGAGCGGGAAGCAGGCTCCCTGCTGAGCAGAGAGCCAGGTGTGGGGCTCAATCCCAGGACCCTGAGATCATGACCCGAGCTGAAGGCAGAGGCTTAACCCACTGAGCCACCCACGTACCCCTGTTGGGAGATTTTTGATAACTGCTTCAGTTTATTTGTTTGTTATGGATCTGCTCAGATTTTCTATTTCTTCCTGTTTCAGTTTTGATGGCTTATATGCTTTTAGGAATTTATTTATTTCTTCTAGATTGCCTAATTTTTTGGCATATAATTGCTCATAATATTCTCTTATAATTTTTGTATTTCTACAGTGTTGGTTGTGATGTCTCCTCTTTCATTTATGATTTTATTTACTCAGGTACTTTCTCTTTTCTTTTTCATAAGTCTGGCTGGGGGTTATCAATTTTGATGGACCTTTCAGAGAATCAGCTCCTAGTTTCATTAATCTGTTCTACCATTCTTGTTGTTGTTTTTTAATTTCTATATCATTCATTTCTGTTCTATTATTAATCATTTCCATTCTTCTGCCAGTTTTAGGCTTTATTTCTTGCTCTTTTTCCAGCTTCTTTAAGTGTAAGGCTAGGTTGTATATTTGAGACTTTTCTTGCTTCTTTAGGAAGGCCTGTATTGCTATCTATTTCCCTCTTAGAACTGCTTTTGCTGCATCCCAAAGATTTGGGATTGTCATGTTTTCATTTTCTTTTGATTCTATGTATTTTTTTTATTTATTAATTTCCTGGTTGACCCCCTCATTCTTCATTAGGATTTCCTTTAATCTCCATATATTTGTGGTCTTCCCAAATTTTTCTTGTTGTTGACTTCAAATTTCATAGCTTTGTGGCCTGAAAATATGTATGGCATGATCTCAATCTTTTTTTTTTTTCCCCCTTCAGATTTTCCTTATTCATTTTAGAGAGAGAAAGAGAGACAAAGAGAGAGAGACAGCATGAGCAGGGGAGAGAGGCAGAGGGAGAAGAAGTGGGGAGCCCGACATGGGGCTCAGTTCTAAGACCCAGAGACCATGATCTAGGCAAAGATAGCCCTTAACCATCTGAGCCACATAGGCACACCAATCTCAATTTTTTTTGTACCATTTGAAGCCTAACTGTGACCCAGTGTGTGGACTCTTCTGGAGAATGTTCCATGTGCTCTCAAAAAGAATGTTTATTCTGCTGTCTTAGGATAAAATGCTCTGAATATGTCTATTAAGTCCATCTGCTCCATAGTGTTATTGTTGGCTTGTTGATCTTTTGCTTAGATCATCTGTCCATACATTGCTGGGAGTGGGGTGTTAAAGTTCCTTATTATTATTGTATTATTATCAATGAGTTCCTTTAAGTTTGTTATTAATTGATTTACATACATGGTTGCTCCAAAGTTGGGGGCATACATATTTACAATTGCTAAATTTTCTTGTGGTTAGACCTCTTTATTATGATATAGTGCCCTTCTTCATATCTGACTACAGTCTTTGGTTGAAAATCTCATTTGTCTGATGCAAGTACACATACACCAGCTTTCTTTTAATGTCCATTAGCAAGATAAATTGTCCTCCACCACCTCACTTTCAGTCTGGATGTGTCTTTGGATCTAATATGAGTCTCTTATAAGCAGCCTATCAGTAGGTCTTATTTTTTTTTTAATCTATTTTGACATGCTATGTCTTTTGATTGAAACATTTAGTCCATTTACATTCAGAATAATTACTGATAGATATAAATTTAGTGCCACTGTATTAACTGTAAAGTCACTTTTCTTGTAGATTGTCTCTGTTCCTTTCTAGTCTTTGTTGCTTTTGGTCTTCCACTCAAAGACTTCCCTTTAATATTTCTTGCAGAGCCGGTTTATTGTTCACAAACTCCTTCAGTTTTTACTTGTCTTGGAAAATCTTTTATCTCTTCTTATATTCTGAATCACAGCCATGCTGGATAAAGTATTCTTGGCTGCATATTTTTCCTATTTAGCATGTTGAATATATCATGCCACTCTCTATGGCCTGCCAATTCTATGGATAAATCTGCTGTTAGCCTTATGTGCCTACCCTTGTGGGTTAAAGATCTTTTGTCTCTAGTTGCTGTCAGAATTCTCCTTCATCTTTGTATTTTGCAAGTTTCACTATGATATGTCTTGGTGTTGACCTGTTTTTGTTGATTTTTCTGGAGAATTCCCTATGGCTTTTGGACTTGAATTCCTGTTACCCAGATTAAGGAAGTTCTCAGCTATAATTTGTTCTGCCTCCCTTTCCTGCTCTTTTTCTTTTGGGAGTCTTATAATATGGGTTTATTACACTTTATGGAATTACTGAGTTCCTTAAGTCTATATTTGTGATCTAATGGTTTTCTTTCCCTTTATTTTTCAGCTTCATTATTTTCCATAATTTTATCTTCTATCACCACTTCCTTCCTTTGCATCTTACATCTTTGTTGTGATTACATCCAGTCAATTTTGCATCTCAGTTATAGCATTTTTTTTATTGCAGCCTGACTAGTTTTTAGGTCTTTTTATTTATAGCAAGGGTTACTATGGTCTTATGCTTTTTTCAAACCCAGCTAGTATTCTTATGACTGTTCTAAACTCTTGTTCAGATATACTGCTTATATCTGTTTTAAATAAGTCTGGGATTTCTTCTTAATCTTCTTTTGGGGAGAATTTCTTCATTGTGTTGTTTTGGCTAAGTTTCTGCCTTTTGCATGTTATGAAATCTTGTTATATTTCTTACTCCTGAGAGTAATGTGATATCAAAAAGAGGTCATACACCATCCAGGGACTGGTGCTTCAGGAAGTGTTTCTGCTGTATGCTGTATACATTCTACTGCTGTGTTTTGGCTGCTCTTTTCCACAGGTTAGTCCCCTACAGAATTCCTCCTTGCTTGCAGTGAGAAGTGTTTGAGCCTTTATCTAGGTGTGTTTTGATATGTGTTTTAAGATAAGCCTGATTAAAACAAACAAATAAGCAAAATCAGAAAAAACCTGGTCCAAAAAAAGAGAAAAGGTCAATGAACAACAAAAAAAGCAAACAAATAGATTAAAAAATAAATTAAAAAAAAAAAAAATGAACAAACAAAAAATCTATAAGCCTGATTCCAAAGGAAAATTAAGGGGAGGGGGATTGGTCCTATTTCCATCAGAACTAAAGTTGACACTTTGGAGAAATCAATGATCAGCAGACTGGGTACACATGGGAGGCCTGTGTTGGTTCTCTGGGAAAGAGATCCACTGTGCAGGATCACAGTCAGACCTGCCCTAGTAGAGATGCCCCTGGAAGGTGCAAGGAGGTAATGTCTGGTGTAGGCAGTTCCAGCCTCTACTGGAGGCACTGTGTTTCTCTCTGAAGCCCAACCATGCTAGGGGAGAGGTGGCATTGGAAAATGGCATGATTTCACCCTCCCATCCACAGGGCTAGGACCTAAAGACTGCCCCTGTTCAGGAGGCACTCACAGAAAAACAAAAAATCTCCCCTGCTGTGTCCCAGACCTTAGTAAGATCCCTGCCCTCAACCTGTCCATGCCCAGGCTGTCTGCATGCTGGGAGTCACAGTCCTGTGTTTTATCTCTGGTTGGGGGCTGGGATTGAAAACTCCAAATCTTAAAGTACCCAGCAAGACATGGACCTGCTCCCCTCCCCTGCAGGAGAGCCACACAGTGCAGCACCCAGCACTGTTCTATCTCAAAAAAGCAGTCACATGGCCACAAGGATTCTTGGAGTCTATGGTAAAGCATAGTGAAAAGCTGTGACCAGATTATCTATCTTTTGCACATGTCTCTGTCCCTTGGGGGTGCCACGCACTATGCTGCTCACCTTCCACTCCCAGGCTTCTGTCTTCCCTCTCCCCAGGAGCACTGCTTCCTATCTGGCTGGACTCCTCAAATCAATTTCCTAGTTGTTCAAAATGTTTTGATGTTGAACAGCTTTGTTCAAAAATGAGGCAAAACCAGGGCCTCCCATCTACTCTGCTATCTTGCCTCCTCCCCCATAGGTTTGTTTTTATTTGAAGTTTCCAGTGTTCCCCCAAAGTTACCTATATAGTCCCACCATGTGTCATGCGATGGTAGTTGGGGACTTGTCTCTGTTCTTCTTCCCACATTAGTAAAAAGTGCCCATTATATTGATGTTATAATATGAGCACATAAAGATTTGCCTGCAAATCTGCAGGTTTTGCTGGAACATCTGTGAGAGAAAGGATGAGAAATGAATCCACAGAAAACTGGAGGCCCAGACACCACAGTAAGGTTTGGGTGTTGTCTGGTCTAGTAAGACACGTGTTATTCCAAAAGTTATGATTGATAATATGCAAGTTTATCCCAACACTTAAAATGTTAACGAGGTACAAGCCTTTGTAGAGATCTGGGTTTTGGAAGATTTTTATTCCTCACCTGCCACAATGCACCTCTGTCCCTTATACTGCCTGGTCAATAAAAGATACATGTGGGAGTGGGAATCAAAGCAGCAAGCTGCTTTTGAGAAAGCAAAATACTGGTGAAACACATTGAAGCTCTGGCCATCTCCTAAGCAGGGTTACCATTTGAGTTAGATATGAATGTAACTGTTTAAGGTATGGATTGGACATTGTGGTAGAGACAACAGAAAGGGAGAATACACGTGTAACTTTGGACCCTGCTCTGGAAGGGGGAAGAAACCTGATATACCCCCATAGAACTATAGCTCCTAGCAATTCTCCTCCACCTCGAGTCTCTCATACAGCAGCAGATGCAGCAGCCAGGGGGCTGAGCTCAGAGCAGTCTGGCAGGTGATTTGTTGTTAACTCTTTACACTGACAGTTGGACTTTTCTAAAAGGATTAGTCCTATAGCTTGGACAATGGAAAGTTAAAGTGTGGATGATCATAAGCCAGCCATTTTGGGGGAAAAAATGTGTGGAAAGACATTCGGGTCTGTCTGCAAGAGCCTGAGGCAGCCCTCATAGTTTTTCCCATCCCAGCTCATAAGGCACTGACAATCAAGAAACTGATGCTTTAGCTCAGGTTCAAGTCTTAGTTACTGACCCTTCAGTAGATATAACAGATTGAGGTCATCAGAGTGCCTGAATAGGATGGTGTATTGCCAGGGAGGTCAGATTGTTCTGACCTTGTATGATGACTTAGTTAATGCAGTAGAGCATGTCCTGTGTATTCTGAGCAGCCAAGGCAACAGCCAAAAGAATCTAGGCCACCCATTTTAGTTCCCAGGTGGTGAGGGTCTGGCAAATTCATCATACTGGCCCTCTCCTTCAGAGTGCAGGTTCTAAATTTGTCTTGGTTTGTATCTGGTCTAACCCAAGATTTCCCTTACCACCATGCAAACCAGGCTGCCACCTCTAGTTATAGGAGAAACTGACTACCATGTATGGATAGTGATCTGTGGTTACATTTCAAAGCTCGTGATTTTCAAGAATGGGCAAAAGCACATGACATTAAGTAGAGGGTAGTCTTCCCTATAACTCACATTCAGCAGAGTTGAGAGTAAAAGATAATGAAATATGAAAGCAGCAAATTAAATTGTTAGCATGTAAAACCACCTCAGCTGGGTGGATTTAAATATTGCTCCAGGATTTAACACATTTGAATGATCAACTAGTAGGGCCTATTGCTCTATTTGCCAGATCAGGAACTGCTGCCAAAGTGCCCAATACTGTAAAGTTATGGAAATCATGGGAAACAGACACTGCCCCAGCTCTCACTGTGGATCAATGTGGTATGCTACTTGGAAAAGGTGTCATCTACCAGAATTTACAGTGGAACATCCCACCAAGTTGGGTGTTACTTCCCACTCCTGGGAGAGGGGGAAATACTCAATCTCCTCTGAGATCTCAATGTCCTACTTCAGGCTGCACCTGCTAAAATGCAGGATGCCCGGAATGGAACATGCACCATTAAAAGGAGAAGATATGGGCCTTGATCTGGCATACCCAGCCAGAACCCATTTTCTCATGCCTGACAGTGCTGTATCCCCTGGCCAACATGTATTATATGTATAACCAGTTCAAGTATCTAAAGCTGCCAACTTCCCTGTCTTCAGGACCAGTAGGAAACATTCCGTGTTTTCACCGTCATGATAGTCTCACTGCTTTCTTCTCTCCATTGGCCTGGAGGACATTTTTTTAAAAAGATTTTATTTATTTATTTATTTTTCAGAGAGAGAGAGGGAGAGAGCATGCACAAGCAGGGGAGGGGCAAGCAGAGGGAGAAGCAGTCTCCCCAATGAGCAAGGAGTCTGATAGGATCGTGACCTGTACTGAAGGCAGACACTTAACCAACTGAGCCACCCCGGGCATCCCAGCATTTTAACACACATAGGACATTTTAACACATATAGAAGCCCTTACAAAATTCATGAGTAAACCTTAAATGACAGCCAACAAATCCAGTCCTTACTGAATAGTGAAATGTCTCTGATGAGAAAATCTGTTTTCCAATATAAAATGATTTTAGCCATTATCACTGTCTCACAAGGAGACACCTGTGCCAGTATCCAAACAGACTGTTGTTTGGTCATACTTGATGAATGAGCCTACTAATCTATCACGAGGACACAAGTGAATGTCTTGAATGATCTGACCTATAGCTTAGGGGAACTGACAAATCAATAGTTCAGATGAACTTCTGTAGAAAAAGTTGTCACTGACTTTGGAGACTATTGTTCTAATCTGTGTTTTCTCTTAGATGTGCTTATATTGTTGCTATAGTGCTTGCTTCCACAGCAGCCAATCAGCTGCTAAACCAGCTGAGCCACCCAGGCCCCCCCCCCGCCCCGCCCCATTCTAGTGAAATCCTTGACTGCCTGTTCAGGGCCCATTCCAGAAGAGGGGCCTGTGATATTGTAAGATCCGGTCATGAGAAGTGGAATGTTTGGGGAAGATCATAGAAAAGATATAACCCTCAGGTGATCTATAAGCTGGACCCCAAAACTCAGAGGTTCCTCACCTTGTCCCCTATCCTTGGAATGTGGGTTCCACTTACTGTTCTAAAGATGTTGCCTTGAGATAATTATGTAGTCTTGGAAGATCCTACAGGATATATGTGACTGAACTCAGTTAAGACCTCTTTATAAACTTTTAAGATTTTGCAGGTGGGTGCAAGGATCCATTCATCTTGCTGCCACCCAAAAGAAGCTTCATGTGTAAATTCCTTTTGTTTATTAAAATTGCCACCTGCTAACCTGGCACGAACTGCCTCTTTCTTTGGTCTCTCCTTGCCCTCTGAATACAGAGGCCATTTCAGATTATGCCAGGGAAGCTCTTGAGAGGGTTATGAACCAACATAAAGTAGTACCTTTTTTTAAAAAAATAGATGCAGGGGCATCTGAGTGGCTCAGTCGTTGGGCATCAGCCTTCGGCTCAGGTCGTGATCCCAGGGTCCTGGGATGGAGCTCTGCATCGGGTTCCAACCCCGCATCAGGCTCCCTGCTGTGGGAAGGCTGCTTCTCCATCTCCCACTCCCTCTGCTTGTGTTCCTTCTCTCACTGTGTCTCTCTCTGTCAAATAATAAAAATAAATAAATAAATAAATAAATAAATAAATGCAAAGCTCAATAAGAACACCAGAATTTTTCTGAGATGTTTCTTCCTTATACAGAGAAATTCAGTTCTGGTATAGCTACTGCTGTGTGAATTAACATAATCCCCTCTGATCATTACACAAATCAGGAAAAAAAGAACTCAATTAAAAAAAAATTATTTTCATAATTAGTAGTGACAAGAATAATTTTATGTTGCATGGGAATGGGAGGTATTTACCATAATTCTTATTAATAATCAATGATTATTAACTATTACCAGTCATTATTTCATATATATCCAGACATACTTGGTTGGGTGGGGGAGGGTGAAGGGCTGGAGACCATAATAGCAAAGGCAATACTTCATGCAAATAGTTG